>NW_027456902.1:135000-247237 GCF_040206685.1 Ascaphus truei
GTAATCACCGCGCGGAACGGTGTAATCACAGCGCGGAACGGTGTAATCACAGCGCGGAACGGTGTAATCACAGCGCGGAACGGTGTAATCACAGCGCGGAACGGTGTAATCACAGCGCGGAACGGTGTAATCACAGCGCGGAACGGTGTAATCACAGCGCGGAACGGTGTAATCACAGCGCGGAACGGTGTAATCACAGCGCGGAACGGTGTAATCACAGCGCGGAACGGTGTAATCACAGCGCGGAACGGTGTAATCACAGCGCGGAACGGTGTAATCACCGCGCGGAACGGTGTAATCACAGCGCGGAACGGTGTAATCACAGCGCGGAACGGTGTAATCACAGCGCGGAACGGTGTAATCACAGCGCGGAACGGTGTAATCACCGCGCGGAACGGTGTAATCACAGCGCGGAACGGTGTAATCACAGCGCGGAACGGTGTAATCACAGCGCGGAACGGTGTAATCACCGCGCGGAACGGTGTAATCACAGCGCGGAACGGTGTAATCACAGCGCGGAACGGTGTAATCACAGCGCGGAACGGTGTAATCACAGCGCGGAACGGTGTAATCACAGCGCGGAACGGTGTAATCACAGCGCGGACCGGTGTAATCACAGCGCGGACCGGTGTAATCACAGCGCGGAACGGTGTAATCACAGCGCGGAACGGTGTAATCACAGCGCGGAACGGTGTAATCACAGCGCGGAACGGTGTAATCACAGCGCGGAACGGTGTAATCACAGCGCGGACCGGTGTAATCACAGCGCAGAACGGTGTAATCACAGCGCAGAACGGTGTAATCACAGCGCAGAACGGTGTAATTAGCTGCTCCGGGCACAGTGAATGCAATGTAGAGGCAGTTTACTGGCCTATAACACACAGGAGGGAGGCCGACGTTTCGGTCAAGGGACCTTCTTCAGGGGAAACCGAAATGTCGGCATCCTGAGTGTTATGGGCCAATATAACAGCCCCGATTTTGCATTCATTTTGTCTTTTCTTCGATATATATATATATATATATACACACACACACAGCATGCAATATAACCAGTAAGACACTGACGCAGTAATAGTGAGGGGAGATTGTTACTCCGTGTCACATGAGTACAGACTGGGATCTGCGGTACTTTTTTCCTGCTTGTTTTAGTTAGACGTCACGTGTTCCCGTCACGTGGTCCCTTCCCGTGGTCCCGGCTGTGTCTGTGTGCTTACTATATATTGGGAGCTGGGGATAAGTATTTCCATTGTCTTGTGTACATATCTGGATATCTATAAGGCAGCGCCATGCGTTGATTTTCTTTCTTGACTATATAGATATATATATATACACAGACACTGTATACTACGCCACGAAGAAGGAAGATACAGCTCACCAGTGGGACATCACTTCTCACAGCCAGAAAATGATTTAAAAATCATAATCCCCAGTGGAATGTCCGAGCGCCAAGAACGGAAAACATCGCCGCTCAGAACGATAAGACTCTTTGACACCAAAACAAGTGGACTTAATGCGGATATGGGGTTTCTCACACACTATCAGGATTTGTTGTAATGGTCCCTGCCGTTGTGCCAATGGTGAACCTATCCCTGCTTCATAGCAAAGCCAGTATAACCAGCCCCACACTGAGGAGACCCATTAAGGTCAAAGCAGGCTGTCTGTGGGTGGGTTTACTGGCTATGCACCTTAACCCTGGCTGTGCTCACAGCTGTGACCATGCAGCAAGCTTAAGCCTATAGGGGACCATGTTTATGGTTTTGAAGCAAAAGATGGCACTGTGTGCTCATTTGCATGTCATTTCCCAGAATCCCTTGCTGCAGTGGAAGCACTGTGTGCTGGGTGATAATGGTTTGCAGACCTGTCTAAGACATGCAGATGAGCATACAGTTATATTTCCATTTGCTGTATATATATATATACACACACACATACACATACTGTACACTGTATATATATATACACAGACACATATACTGTATACATATATACACACACACGCCTTGCCATCCTGCAGTGCTGTGATATAGTCTTTGTGTCTTCACATAAATAAGAGTGTGGTCCAGCAACATTAGCATATTTAGTCCTAGAGGTGCGAAGGAGGGGCACTGCTTCCCAGTACCCACCGGGTCCTAGAGGTGCGAAGGAGGGGCACTGCTTCCCAGTACCCACCGGGTCCTAGAGGTGCGAAGGAGGGGCACTGCTTCCCAGTACCCACCGGGTCCTAGAGGTGCGAAGGAGGGGCACTGCTTCCCAGTACCCACCGGGTCCTAGAGGTGCGAAGGAGGGGCACTGCTTCCCAGTACCCACCGGGTCCTAGAGGTGCGAAGGAGGGGCACTGCTTCCCAGTACCCACCGGGTCCTAGAGGTGCGAAGGAGGGGCACTGCTTCCCAGTACCCACCGGGTCCTAGAGGTGTGAAGGAGGGGCACTGCTTCCCAGTACCCACCGGGTCCTAGAGGTGCGAAGGAGGGGCACTGCTTCCCAGTACCCACCGGGTCCTAGAGGTGTGAAGGAGGGGCACTGCTTCCCAGTACCCACCGGGTCCTAGAGGTGTGAAGGAGGGGCACTGCTTCCCAGTACCCACCGGGTCCTAGAGGTGCGAAGGAGGGGCACTGCTTCCCAGGACCCACCGGGTCCTAGAGGTGCGAAGGAGGGGCACTGCTTCCCAGTACCCACCGGGTCCTAGAGGTGCGAAGGAGGGGCACTGCTTCCCAGTACCCACCGGGTCCTAGAGGTGCGAAGGAGGGGCACTGCTTCCCAGTACCCACCGGGTCCTAGAGGTGCGAAGGAGGGGCACTGCTTCCCAGTACCCACCGGGTCCTAGAGGTGCGAAGGAGGGGCACTGCTTCCCAGTACCCACCGGGTCCTAGAGGTGTGAAGGAGGGGCACTGCTTCCCAGTACCCACCGGGTCCTAAAGGTGTGTAATACCCATGTGCCCCTCTAGGGGTTCTATTCACGCACACCCATATGGTCCTAGTGGTCGATCCCTGTGCTTATCCAGTCCTAGAGGTTACGTATTTACCCCAGCCCATGTGGTCCTAGCGGTTTGAGCGCACGCCATGTGCCCCAGAGGTGTTCCCTCCAAGCCTAGCAGTGCCAACCCTCCCCTGCAACCACGAGTCCTAGAGGTCTCCAAATACCCTTCACTATTCCCGGGAGGTATCAAGATCTGTTCCCCCTTCCCTACATCCCCCTACTATTGCCCTCCCCCCCATCACTGCTCCTTCCCCCCGCCAGGCTCTGCACCAACGCATCTGTGTCCCCCCCTACTCTCACCCCCATCACTGCTCCTTCCCCCCGCCAGGCTCTGCACCAACGCATCTGTGTCCCCCCTACTCTCCCCCCCATCACTGCTCCTTCCCCCCGCCAGGCTCTGCACCAACGCATCTGTCCCCCCCCTACTCTCCCCCCCATCACTGCTCCTTCCCCCCGCCAGGCTCTGCACCAACGCATCTGTCCCCCCCCCTACTCTCACCCCCATCACTGCTCCTTCCCCCCGCCAGGCTCTGCACCAACGCATCTGTGTCCCCCCTACTCTCACCCCCTCTCCATCACTGCTCTTTCCTCCCTCCATGCTCCGCACCCACAGATCCGTGTCCCCCCCATCACTGCTCCTTCCCCCCACCAGGCTCTGCACCAACGCATCTGTGTGTCCCCTACTCTCACCCCCTCTCCATCACTGCTCTTTCCTCCCTCCAGGCTCCGCACCCACAGATCCGTGTCCCCCCCATCACTGCTCCTTTCCCCCTCCCCAGGTCCACACATCTGTGTGTCCCCTACATCCTCTCCTCCCCACCCATCACTGCTCCCCCCCCCTCCAGGCTCCGCACCCACGCATTAGTTCCCCCCCCTCACTGCTCCTTCCTGCCCTCCAGGCTCTGCACCCACTGATCTGTGTCCCCCCCATTCCCCCCCCTCACACATTAGTTTCCCCCCATCACTGCTCCTTCCCCCCCTCCAGGCTCCGCACCCAGGCCGCCCCCCGCCCCCCTCCTCACTGCTCCTTCCCCCCCTCCAGGCTCCGCACCCAGGCTGCCGTGCGCCCCCGGCTCTCCTCCTCACTGCTCCTTCCCCCCCCTCCAGGCTCCGCACCCAGGCCGCCCCCCGCCCCCGGCTCTCCTCCTCACTGCTCCTTCCCCCCCTCCAGGCTCCGCACCCAGGCCGCCCCCCGCCCCCGGCTCTCCTCCTCACTGCTCCTTCCCCCCCTCCAGGCTCCGCACCCAGGCCGCCCCCCGCCCCCGGCTCTCCTCCTCACTGCTCCTTCCCCCCCTCCAGGCTCCGCACCCAGGCCGCCCCCCGCCCCCCTCCTCACTGCTCCTTCCCCCCCTCCAGGCTCCGCACCCAGGCTGCCGTGCGCCCCCGGCTCTCCTCCCAGCCGTACAGCGGGCTGTACCCGAAGTGCCGCTCCGCCTTGTCCGTGTGCACTGTGAACGTGGTACTGGCCACGGCCAGCGTGTAGGGGTTCAGCATGGGGGCGTAGGTGCACAGTGGCCGCAGGGCCCACTGCAGCAGCACGTTGAGCAGCGCCAGCAGGTAGAGCAGCGCGTACGGGAAGAGCGGCCGCGCCCCCAGCATCCGGAAGCCGCAGGGCGCCAGGAACTCCATGTTGAAGTCCTCGTAGCTCTTGTAGGGGGAGGAGTCGTAGCAGAAGTACACCTGTCCGGCCAGAGCACACGGGACGTCCTGCAGCCGCAGCGCGGCCAACACATGCATCCAAGCGACGTTTCCTGCGGGGGAGGAGAGAGCGGAGCCCCGGGGGGACCCGTCAGGGGCGGGGAATCTCTGGTGCTGAAGGGGTTAAAGGGCCAGTCCCACGTAGGGGCAAAGTGACCTAGTGACAGGGACGTGTGAAATGGGTTAAAGGGTCAGTCCCACGTAGGGGCAAAGTGACCTAGTGACAGGGACGTGTGTAATGGGTTAAAGGGTCAGTCCCACGTAGGAGCAAAGTGACCTAATGACAGGGACGTGTGTAATGGGTTAAAGGGACAGTCCCACGTAGGGGCAAAGTGACCTAATGACAGGGACGTGTGAAATGGGTTAAAGGGCCAGTCCCACATAGGGGCAAAGTGACCTAATGACAGGGACGTGTTTAATGGGTTAAAGGGACAGTTCCATGTAGGGGCAAAGTGACCTAATGACAGGGACGTGTTTAATGGGTTAAAGGGTCAGTCCCACGTAGGAGCAAAGTGACCTAATGACAGGGACGTGTTTAATGGGTTAAAGCGTCAGTCCCACGTAGGAGCAAAGTGACCTAATGACAGGGACGTGTGTAATGGGTTAAAGGGCCAGTCCCACGTAGGGGCAAAGTGACCTAGTGACAGGGACGTGTGTAATGGGTTAAAGGGTCAGTCCCACGTAGGAGCAAAGTGACCTAATGACAGGGACGTGTGTAATGGGTTAAAGGGAGAGTCCCACGTAGGGGCAAAGTGACCTAATGACAGGGACGTGTGAAATGGGTTAAAGGGACAGTCCCACGTAGGAGCAAAGTGACCTAATGACAGGGACGTGTGAAATGGGTTAAAGGGCCAGTCCCACATAGGGGCAAAGTGACCTAATGACAGGGACGTGTTTAATGGGTTAAAGGGTCAGTCCCACGTAGGAGCAAAGTGACCTAATGACAGGGACGTGTGTAATGGGTTAAAGGGACAGTCCCACGTAGGGGCAAAGTGACCTAATGACAGGGACGTGTGTAATGGGTTAAAGGGTCAGTCCCACGTAGGGGCAAAGTGACCTAATGACAGGGACGTGTGTAATGGGTTAAAGGGTCAGTCCCACGTGGGAGCAAAGTGACCTAATGACAGGGACGTGTGTAATGGGTTAAAGGGACAGTCCCATGTAGGGGCAAAGTGACCTAATGACAGGGACGTGTTTAATGGGTTAAAGGGTCAGTCCCACGCAGGAGCAAAGTGACCCAATGACAGGGATGTGTTTAATGGGTTAAAGGGACAGTCCCACGTAGGGGCAAAGTGACCTAGTGACAGGGACGTGTGTAATGGGTTAAAGGGACAGTCCCATGTAGGGGCAAAGTGACCTAATGACAGGGACGTGTGTAATGGGTTAAAGGGACAGTCCCACGTAGGGGCAAAGTGACCTAATGACAGGGACGTGTGTAATGGGTTAAAGGGTCAGTCCCACGTAGGAGCAAAGTGACCTAATGACAGGGACGTGTGTAATGGGTTAAAGGGACAGTCCCACGTAGGGGCAAAGTGACCTAATGACAGGGACGTGTGTAATGGGTTAAAGGGTCAGTCCCACGTAGGGGCAAAGTGACCTAATGACAGGGACGTGTGTAATGGGTTAAAGGGTCAGTCCCACGTGGGAGCAAAGTGACCTAATGACAGGGACATGTGTAATGGGTTAAAGGGACAGTCCCATGTAGGGGCAAAGTGACCTAATGACAGGGACGTGTTTAATGGGTTAAAGGGTCAGTCCCACGCAGGAGCAAAGTGACCCAATGACAGGGATGTGTTTAATGGGTTAAAGGGACAGTCCCACGTAGGGGCAAAGTGACCTAGTGACAGGGACGTGTGTAATGGGTTAAAGGGACAGTCCCATGTAGGGGCAAAGTGACCTAATGACAGGGACGTGTGTAATGGGTTAAAGGGTCAGTCCCATGTAGGGGCAAGTGACCTAATGACAGGGACGTGTGTAATGGGTTAAAGGGTCAGTCCCATGTAGGGGCAAGTGACCTAATGACAGGGACGTGTTTAATGGGTTAAAGGGTCAGTCCCATGTAGGGGCAAGTGACCTAATGACAGGGACGTGTTTAATGGGTTAAAGGGACAGTCCCACGTAGGAGCAAAGTGACCTAATAAGAAATATCCTTGTTCCTCTGCATATACAAACACAGAAGTGATACTCTGCACCTCCCGCATATGTTTCGGGGCATTGTGGGACTTGCTGGGCGATCTCTTGGCTCCGTTCCCGGGAATGATATAAATCCTAGTTACGTTTCCCACGGGGAATCCAGGAGGAGTTCCCCGCGATGTAAGCTGCGTACAATGTGCGATGTCTCCGCTGAAAGCGCTCAGCTGCTCAACACGTTTCCTGTGTTTTAACATTTGGGGCGTTACAGCTGCAAGGTCCTGCATACGGCACACAAGGGGTTACAGCCGGCATGTTGGGATGTGGCTAGGCGTGCTGGGCCATGGCTCGTAGCCCTGAGGCGTGGCTCTGCGCACTGGGCGTGGCTTGGTGCATTAGTATATGGGTCTGCATGTTGAGGCGTGGCTCGGTGCGCTGGGGCGTGGCTCTGCACACTTTTGACGTGGATCAGCCTGTTAGTATAAGGCTCTACATGTTGAAATGTGATTGCGTGCTGGGACGTGGCTCTGCACATTGGGACGTGGTTCGGCATGTAGTATATGGGTCTGCAGGTTGAGACGTGGCCCTGAACGCTGGGATGTGGTTTGGCATGTAGTATATGGCTCTGCACGCTGAGACGTGGCTCTGCGAAACTGGGATGTGGCTCTGTGCACTGGGACGTGGCTCTGCGCACTGGGACGTGGCTCTGCGCACTGGGACGTGGCTCTGCGCACTGGGACGTGGCTCGGCATGTAGTATATGACTATGCACGCTGGGACGTGGCTCTGCGCACTGGGACGTGGCTCTGCGCACTGGGCCGTGGCTCGGCGTGTAGTATATGACTATGCATGCTGGGACGTGGCTCTGCGCACTGGGCCGTGGCTCGGCGTGTGGTATATGACTCTGCACGCTGGGGCGTGGCTCTGCGCACTGGGGCGTGGCTCTGCGCACTGGGACGTGGCTCTGCGCACTGGGACGTGGCTCGGCGTGTAGTATATGATTCTGCACGCTGGGGCGTGGCTCTGTGCACTGGGACGTGGCTCGGCGCGCTGGGGCGTGGCTCTGCACGCTGTGCTGGATTAGAGGCCCCTTCTATATCAGGGAATTCCCTCACCCACATAGACGCGTCCGTGCTCCGTGGACGCAGAAATAACTCTGATCACGTGGCGTCTCATCCTCAGCCCCTGACGGTAAAACTGCTTCATGAGTTGGTGGCCTTCTCCGTATATCCCCGTGGGACGCAGGGCGCAGGTGTACAGTGTCTTACCGCCATTAACCTGCAGAGACACCAGCTGGCTTTAGAGCAACACCCTGTGGTCATGGTGTGTATTGCAAGTTAATAGATGCACTATATAATATAGTGCCACCCTGTGGTGAGTGTGTATAATACACAGTGACACCCTGTGGTCATGGTGTTTATTGCAAGTTAATAGATGCACTATATAATATAGTGCCACCCTGTGGTGAGTGTGTATAATACACAGTGACACCCTGTGGTCATGGTGTGTATTGCAAGTTAATAGATGCACTATATAATAGAGTGCCACCCTGTGGTGAGCGTGTATAATACATAGTGACACCCTGTGGTTGCTCTGTGTATTACAGGTGGGTATATGACCCATTCACAGCGGTGACACCTTGTGGTCAGTTTGTGAGTTACAGGCGGGTATATAATACAGTGACACCCTGGGGTCAGTGTATGTACTGCAGGGTATATTTCTTACAGGCGTCATGAACTTACAGCGGCACTCTGTGGTTAGAACGTGTAATTGCTGGTGGGGTTTTTCTGTGCAATAGTGACACCTTGTGGTTAGTGTGTCTATTACGGATGGGTATGCTGCCCCCACTGGTCACTGTGTGAATTGCAGTGTATTGGTACTCTGCTGACACCCAGTGGTCAGTGTGCATATTGCCTTCCTGGATACAGGTAGGAGTGCAGGTACTAAATAATGAGGGTGGGAGGGGGTACGTAGCTGCCGGTGCGTTGTGTCAAAGGGAGACTAAGGTCCCAGAAGATGCAATGGATGAGCAGAGAGAGGCTGCAGGCACACAGACTTAAACACATTATATTTACTGTGCCAAACAGACCAAATAGTACCTTGCTCCCATTGGCCGCCAGGACCAGTTCCTCTGCCCGTGCTTTGCTGACCGGATACGGCTGCGAATGAGACACTCTGTATTCCGTGTCCTCGTTCCCCCTGGGGCAGGAGGAAAAGCTGAATCAGGGACAAGCGGTATACTGCGGGGGGGACAGGCGGTATACTGCGGGGGGGACAGGCGGTATACTGCGGGGGGGACAGGCGGTATACTGCGGGGGGGACAGGCGGTATACTGCGGGGGGGACAGGCGGTATACTGCGGGGGGGACAGGCGGTATACTGCGGGGGGGACAGGCGGTATACTGCGGGGGGGACAGGCGGTATACTGCGGGGGGGACAGGCGGTATACTGTGGGGGGGACAGGTGGTATACTGCGGCCGGGACAGGCGGTATACTGTGGGGGGGACAGGCGGTATACTGCGGGGGGGACAGGCGGTATACTGCGGGGGGGACAGGCGGTATGCTGCGGGGGGGACAGGCGGTATACTGCGGGGGGGACAGGCGGTATACTGCGGGGGGGACAGGCGGTATACTGCGGGGGGGACAGGCGGTATACTGCGGGGGGGACAGGTGGTATGCTGCGGGGGGGACAGGCGGTATACTGCGGGGGGGACAGGCGGTATACTGCGGGGGGGACAGGCGGTATACTGCGGGGGGGACAGGCGGTATACTGCGGGGGGGACAGGCGGTATACTGCGGGGGGGACAGGCGGTATACTGTGGGGGGGACAGGCGGTATACTGCGGCCGGGACAGGCGGTATACTGCGGGGGGGACAAGCGGTATACTGCGGGGGGGACAGGCGGTATACTGCGGGGGGGACAGGCGGTATACTGCGGGGAAGGAAGCACAGACGCCCGCTAGGAAACGGAGAGGGGAGACAGTCATGTGTGAGGTGTGTGTGTGTGTGTGTATGTACACACACACACCTCTGTAACAAATGTGTGTGTATACGCATACACACAGTGTATAATTTATATACAAACACACACCCCTATCTCTGTAACAAATGTGTGTGTATATATATATATAAAAACAACATTACCATTCTCTCGTCCGGTAAAGAAAGACTGCACTCGGTTCAGTAATCATGCTGGGGGTGCTCCCCCGTGAGAAAGGTCCTATTCCAGGACCGAAACGTCGGATTGGGCGACTTATCTTTTCTATTCAGATGCCCAATACAGTTTCTCATGATTACTGAGCCGAGTGCCGTCTGTCTGTACCGGACGAGAGAATGGTAATGTTGTATTTATATTATTTGAGACTAGCACCTGTCTAAATGAACCAGTACATTGAGTGCAAGCTGTGATGTTTGTTTTTATATATATATATATATACACACGCACACACGCACACACACACACATATATATATATACACACACACACACACACACACACACACACACACACACACACACACACACACACACACACACACACACACACACACACACACATATATATACACACACACACACACACACACACACACACACACACACACACACACACACACACACACACACACACACACACACACATATAGACACACACACACACACACACATATAAATTATTTGATATTATATATCTAGTCTTATGCTAATGTGTGCGCTTCTATAGGGGGCTATAGGCTTATGAGGAAAGAGATATAAGGGGGTGTGCTTATATGGGGAGTTCTCAGAATGCGGGTATAATTGCATGGACAGCACACTATCCCCTGGGGGTCCGGCAGGGTGACAGTGCAGGGGGATGAGGGATATCCCTGCTTCAGCACACTATCCCCTGGGGGTCCAGCAGGGTGACAGCGCAGGGGGATGAGGGATATCCCTGCTTCAGCACACTATCCCTTGGGGGTCCGGCAGGGTGACAGCGCAGGGGGATGAGGGATATCCCTGCTTCAGCACACTATCCCCTGGGGGTCCGGCAGGGTGACAGCGCAGAGCCCCATGTACCTGTAGAAGGGGTCTCCGTGTACGTTCGGACCCACAACCTCCATGCTGCTGGTATACACCAGGTACTGCACCCCCTCCTCCTCACACGCTCTCAGCACGTTCTGCGTCCCTGCAAACACGCCCCCCCCCATGTTATGTCCGTGTACGAGACCCCCGCGGGTCCCACGCCGCTGCAGAACCCCTGTAATGGGAACTACGGAGTTAATTGTAAGGAGCTGGGCGGTTATATAGCACGGGGCGGGTTATAGCGTCAGGTAATCAGATTTCAGCCCCGTGAGACACACACACGCGCACACACGCACACACACGCGCACACACACACACACACAGAGACACACGCACGCATGCACACACACCCCACCCCCCCTCTAGACTTGGGGCAGCCAACTACAGTCCTCAAGGGCCACCAACATGCCAGGTATTAGGGATATCCCTGCTTCAGCACAGGGGGATGAGTTATTGACTGTCATTGATTGAGCCCCCTGTGCTGAAGCAGCGATATTCCCAATGCCTGACCTGTTGGTGGCCCTGGTGTAGACGGATGAGCCCCCCTGTCTTTATCCCTCGGTGGGGGATTCTCACTGTCCTTGCGGGACTCCCTGAGTACTACATTTAGAGTGTCAGCTCTGCGGGGCAGGAATCCTACGTACAGTACTATGTCAGAAGAACAGAAATATTACCCCCCCCCCCCCCAGTATAAATAGCCCCGCACGGCAGGGTCAGTGTCTCCCTCTTATTCCAGAATCTGACTCTTCTCTCCCATGTTGGGGTGTCTCTCTTCTCTCCCATGTTGGGGTGTCTCTCCTCTCTCTCCCACATACCATGGGGTGAGTCTACTCTATGCTACTACTCATCCCTCCATTTGTCCCTCTCTCTCCCCTTCCTCGCCTCTCTCGGACTCTCTTAATCTCTCCCTTTCTCTCTCCTTCCTCTCACCCCCCCCTCTGACTCCCTTCCTCTCTCCCCCCCGACTCCCTTCCTCTCCCCCCCACGCCCTTCCTCTCCCCCCCGACTCCCTTCCTCTCCCCCCCGACTCCCTTCCTCTCCCCCCGACTCTCTCCCCCCGACTTCCTTCCTCTCCCCCCCCCCCCCCCCCGACTCCCTTCCTCTCTATCTCTCCCCCTCGTTCCTCCGCATGGTGACCTGTGACCTGTCCTCTCCCTTTCTCTCTCCTCCCTCTCTCTGACTCCCTTCCCCTCCCCCCTCCGACTCCCTTCCTCTCCCCCCCCCGACTCCCTTCCTCTCCCCCCCCCCCTACTCCCTTCCTCTCCCCCCCCGACTCCCTTCCTCTTCCCCCCCCCGACTCCCTTCCTCTCCCCCCCCCCCCGACTCCCTTCCTCTCCCCCCCCGACTCCCTTCCTCTCCCCCCCCCCGACTCCCTTCCTCTCCCCCCCCCGACTCCCTTCCTCTCTCCCCCCCTTCTGACTCCCTTCCGCTCTCCCCCCCCAACTTTCTTCCTCTCTCTCCCCCCCCTCCCGACTCCCTTCCTGTCTATCTCTCCCCGTTCCTCCTCCTCTCCCCCTCGTTCCTCCGCATGGTGACCTCTGACCTGTTACATTGACCTCGGTGACCTTGCTGGCCGGCACACGTCCCCAGACATCCACCAGACTGGCCGTGTGTATGACGAGGTGACAGCCGCGGAGCGCCGAGCGGACGTCACTCAGAGACGCGATGTCTCCGCGGAGCAGCCGCACTCTCACCTTGTCTAAAAAGAGAGCGCAGGGTGAGACATCCAGGCTGTCTAAAGAGAGAGCGCAGGGTGAGACATCCAGGATGTCTAAAGAGAGCGCGCAGGGTGAGACATCCAGGCTGTCTAAAGAGAGAGCGCAGGGTGAGACATCCAGGCTGTCTAAAGAGAGAGCGCAGGGTGAGACATCCAGGCTGTCTAAAGAGAGCGCGCAGGGTGAGACATCCAGGCTGTCTAAAGAGAGAGCGCAGGGTGAGACATCCAGGCTGTCTAAAGAGAGAGCGCAGGGTGAGACATCCAGGCTGTCTAAAGAGAGCGCGCAGGGTGAGACATCCAGGCTGTCTAAAGAGAGAGCGCAGGGTGAGACATCCAGGCTGTCTAAAGAGAGCGCGCAGGGTGAGACATCCAGGCTGTCTAAAGAGAGAGCGCAGGGTGAGACATCCAGGCTGTCTAAACAGAGAGCGCAGGGTGAGACATCCAGGCTGTCTAAAGAGAGCGCGCAGGGTGAGACATCCAGGCTGTGTAAAGAGAACTCAGAGAATAAGAGAGACATTCAGTCTGTCTAAAGAGAGCAGTGAGTGAGAGATAGCCAGGCTGTCTAAAACAAGATGGGAGAGTGAGACATCAGGCTGTCTAAAGAGAGCAGAGTGAGACATTCAGTCTGTCTAAAGAGAGAGAGCAGTGAGTGAGAGACATCCAGGCTGTCTAAAAAGAGAGCGGAGAGTGAGGCATTCAGTCTGTCTAAAGAGAGAGCAAAGTGATAGAAACAAGTAGAAAGAGAATGCATGGTGAAAAAGAGACAACCAGCCTGTGTAAAGACAGTGCCGACTGAGAGGGAGAAAAAGAGAGTGTGTGTGAGAGATACTGAGAGCCACAGAGAGAGAACATTAATCCCTGCGAGACAGTCTGGGACATGGGGAATACTGTCTCATTTCATGGACTACGTCCTACTGTATGTGATACAGAAGAGAGGAGGGGGGGAGAGAAAAGGGGGGGAGAGAGGAGGGGGTGAGAGATGGGAGGGGGGGAGAGATGGGATGGGGGGAGAGATGGGACGGGGGGAGAGATGGGACGGGGGGAGAGATGGGACGGGGGGAGAGATGGGACGGGGGGAGAGAAAAGGGGGGGAGAGAGGAGGGGGGGAAAGATGGGATGGGGGGAGAGATGGGATGGGAGGAGAGATGGGATGGGGGGGAGAGATGGGATGGGGGGAGAGATGGGACGGGGGGAGAGATGGGACGGGGGGAGAGATGGGACGGGGGGAGAGATGGGACGGGGAGAGAGATGGGACGGGGGGAGAGATGGGACGGGGGGAGAGATGGGACGGGGGGAGAGATGGGAGGAGGGGAGAGAGATGGGATGGGGGAGGTAGAGGAGGGGGAGGGGAGAGAGGGGGGAGAGAGGAGGGTGGAGAGAGATGGGGGAGAGAGGAGAGAAACGGGGGAGAGAGAGAAGGGCAGTGAGAGAGGGTTGAGAGGTGGGGGGAGAGAGAAGAGAGAGTGAAAGAAGGGGAGGGAGACAGTTGATGGGAAAACTTGTTTCAGAAGAAGTCTCTGGGCGTTTGATGTCATCTTAATATTAATAACAATAAGCCTATTTACACACACACTGCTGAGAGATTGTGCACACATTACCTCTGTATTAGCTGGCGTGTGCACACATTACCTCTGTATTAGTTGGCGTGTGTACACATTACCTCTGTATTAGCTGGCGTGTGCACACATTATCTCTGTATTAGTTGGCGTGTGTACACATTACCTCTGTATTAGCTGGCGTGTGCACACATTACCTCTGTATTAGTTGGCGTGTGTACACATTACCTCTGTATTAGCTGGCGTGTGCACACATTACCTCTGTATTAGTTGGCGTGTGTACATACATCACACCCCGACTCACAGGACACGCCTCCCTTCTAGGCTGACCATACGTACCGGTTTAAACGGGACAGTACCGCTTTTTTCATATTTCCCGACCGTCCCGTCGTTTTAATATAAATGTAAAGTTTGTCCCGTTTTTAATAAACTATATATAGTTTTTAATTTTTTGTATAACACTGAGCGCGGGGTGTTTATTTCCCATAAGGCTCTCTGCTAATCACTGCGTACAGTGACACCTAGTGTGACGGAAGAGGAAGTTCCATTTACTTTATCCAATCAGGGCCCGGCTTCTCGCCCAGAGAGAGCGCAGCGCTGGTAAGAGACGGAGCGAACGCGTTCTCGCTGCTTAGTACGCCCAGGGAGAGCGCAGCGCTAGTAAGAGACGGAGCGAACACGTTCTCGCTGCTTAGTACGCCCAGAGAGAGCGCAGCGCTAGTAAGCGACGGAGCGAACGCGTTCTCGCTGCTTAGTACGCCCAGAGAGAGCGCAGCGCTAGTAAGAGACGGAGCGAACGCGTTCTCGCTGCTTAGTACGCCCAGAGAGAGCGCAGCGCTAGTAAGCGACGGAGCGAACGCGTTCTCGCTGCTTAGTACGGTCGGAGTCCCACGTTGTACTCATATCACTGTTTCCTTAGCGTTGGCGGCTGGAAAACTGACCCCCCCCCACTGAACCTTCTAGAAATCCTACTGTAAAGTAAATGCCCTGCAGTGGGGTGTGGGGGTAAATAAAACGTTTGTTATTGTGACTCAGTAAAGTAAATGCCCCGCAGTGGGGTGTGGGGGTAAATAAAACGTTTGTTATTGTGACTCAGTAAAGTAAATGCCCCGCAGTGGGGTGTGCGGGTAAATAAAACGTTTGTTATTGTGACTCAGTAAAGTAAATGCCCCGCAGTGGGGTGTGCGGGTAAATAAAACGTTTGTTATTGTGACTCAGTAAAGTAAATGCCCCGCAGTGGGGTGTGGGGGTAAATAAAACTTTTGTTATTGTGACTCAGTAAAGTAAATGCCCCGCAGTGGGGTGTGCGGGTAAATAAAACGTTTGTTATTGTGACTCAGTAAAGTAAATGCCCCGCAGTGGGGTGTGCGGGTAAATAAAACGTTTGTTATTGTGACTCAGTAAGGTAAATGCCCCGCAGTGGGGTGTGCGGGTAAATAAAACGTTTGTTATTGTGACTCAGTAAGGTAAATGCCCCGCAGTGGGGTGTGGGGGTAAATAAAACGTTTGTTATTGTGACTCAGTAAAGTAAATGCCCCGCAGTGGGGTGTGGGGGTAAATAAAACGTTTGTTATTGTGACTCAGTAAAGTAAATGCCCCGCAGTGGGGTGTGCGGGTAAATAAAACGTTTGTTATTGTGACTCAGTAAAGTAAATGCCCCGCAGTGGGGTGTGCGGGTAAATAAAACGTTTGTTATTGTGACTCAGTAAAGTAAATGCCCCGCAGTGGGGTGTGGGGGTAAATAAAACTTTTGTTATTGTGACTCAGTAAAGTAAATGCCCCGCAGTGGGGTGTGCGGGTAAATAAAACGTTTGTTATTGTGACTCAGTAAAGTAAATGCCCCGCAGTGGGGTGTGCGGGTAAATAAAACGTTTGTTATTGTGACTCAGTAAGGTAAATGCCCCGCAGTGGGGTGTGCGGGTAAATAAAACGTTTGTTATTGTGACTCAGTAAGGTAAATGCCCCGCAGTGGGGTGTGGGGGTAAATAAAACGTTTGTTATTGTGACTCAGTAAGGTAAATGCCCCGCAGTGGGGTGTGGGGGTAAATAAAACGTTTGTTATTGTGACTCAGTAAGGTAAATGCCCCGCAGTGGGGTGTGCGGGTAAATAAAACGTTTGTTATTGTGACTCAGTAAAGTAAATGCCCCGCAGTGGGGTGTGCGGGTAAATAAAACGTTTGTTATTGTGACTCAGTAAAGTAAATGCCCCGCAGTGGGGTGTGCGGGTAAATAAAACGTTTGTTATTGTGACTCAGTAAAGTAAATGCCCCGCAGTGGGGTGTGGGGGTAAATAAAACGTTTGTTATTGTGACTCAGTAAAGTAAATGCCCCGCAGTGGGGTGTGCGGGTAAATAAAACGTTTGTTATTGTGACTCAGTAAAGTAAATGCCCCGCAGTGGGTTGTGGGGGTGCACATGCCGGGGACGGTGGCCTCGCTCAGACGCGGGGGCGGCTGTACTGCTGTTACGTTAGGTTTTGTTGTGCCCGTATGCTCGCCCTAGCAATGCCAAAGACACACAGAGGCGAAACCGCAGTTTTAATGACGATCTCCAAAAGGAATTCAAATGTATTAAAAAGGGACAAACACTGCAGGGAGGGAACAAAGCGCTCCGCCAGCATCGCACCGCCCATCTTTCCATCGCTCATGGAGGTAGAAGTGACATCAGCCAACATCTACACAGCCAGAAACATAACGATGCTGAAAGGACTCCGGCTTCAGTTAAAAACATCGCTTCGTTTACGAGACGTGATGGCGAAAGCGATACAATTGCAGCGCGCGAAGCTCTTTTTGCTTATCGTACTGGGCGTCACGGCCAATGTTTTCGCGCAAATGATTGCTTGTCGACATTGATAAAGAAAATGTATAAACCCACATTTTCTTCAGTACCAATTCGGAAGCAATAATTACCAACGTTTTATCACCGCACATATTGGGCAAAGTCATAGAGGATTTGAATAAAACAAAAAGCTTTACAGTCAGGTTAGATGCATCAAACAATAAAGACATCAAACTTTTTCCAGTCGTTGTGCGGTACTTTTTGCCAAATTGTGGTGTTCACGACAAAATGAGAGACTTTGTGTCCTTACCCGGTGAAACTCCCGGCCTGCACTGTGCTATGCTGAAGGAAGCCATTGACACATTTGCTTTACGAAACGAACGTGTTGCTTTGTGGGCAGGTCACACCAACACCACTTCTGGCAAAAGTAATGTGTGGCGCAAACTTGGAACTGAACTGAAGCGGCCGATTATCGGTATCGGGTTTGGGGCGCACGCTGTACACAGTTGTCTCCAGTGTGCTGCCGACTGTTTACCAAATGATATTGAATGTTTTGCAGTGAAAGTATACAAATACTTCCATATATACACAGATACCAATACTTCCATATATACACAGTTACCAATACTTCCATATATACACAGTTACCAATACTTCCATATATACACAGATACCAATACTTCCATACATACACAGTTACCAATACTTCCATATATACACAGTTACCAATACTTCCATATATACACAGTTACCAATACTTCCAAATATACACAGATACCAATACTTCCATACATACACAGTTACCAATACTTCCATACATACACAGATACCAATACTTCCATACATACACAGTTACCAATACTTCCATACATACACAGATACCAATACTTCCATATATACACAGATACCAATACTTCCATATATACACAGTTACCAATACTTCCATATATACACAGTTACCAATACTTCCATATATACACAGATACCAATACTTCCATATATACACAGTTACCAATACTTCCATATATACACAGTTACCAATACTTCCATATATACACAGATACCAATACTTCCATATATACACAGTTACCAATACTTCCATATATACACAGTTACCAATACTTCCATATATACACAGTTACCAATACTTCCATATATACACAGTTACCAATACTTCCATATATACACAGTTACCAATACTTCCATATATACACAGTTACCAATACTTCCATATATACACTGTTACCAATACTTCCATATATACACAGTTACCAATACTTCCATATATACACAGTTACCAATACTTCCATATATACACAGTTACCAATACTTCCATATATACACAGTTACCAATACTTCCATATATACACAGATACCAATACTTCCATACATACACAGATACCAATACTTCCATACATACACAGTTACCAATACTTCCATACATACACAGTTACCAATACTTCCATACATACACAGTTACCAATACTTCCATATATACACAGTTACCAATACTTCCATATATACACAGTTACCAATACTTCCATATATACACAGTTACCAATACTTCCATATATACACAGTTACCAATACTTCCATATATACACAGATACCAATACTTCCATACATACACAGATACCAATACTTCCATACATACACAGTTACCAATACTTCCATACATACACAGTTACCAATACTTCCATATATACACAGTTACCAATACTTCCATACATACACAGTTACCAATACTTCCATACATACACAGTTACCAATACTTCCATATATACACAGTTACCAATACTTCCATATATACACAGTTACCAATACTTCCATATATACACAGTTACCAATACTTCCACATATACACAGTTACCAATACTTCCACATATACACAGTTACCAATACTTCCACATATACACAGTTACCAATACTTCCACATATACACAGTTACCAATACTTCCACATATACACAGTTACCAATACTTCCACATATACACAGTTACCAATACTTCCACATATACACAGTTACCAATACTTCCACATATACACAGTTACCAATACTTCCACATATACACAGTTACCAATACTTCCACATATACACAGTTACCAATACTTCCACATATACACAGTTACCAATACTTCCACATATACACAGTTACCAATACTTCCACATATACACAGTTACCAATACTTCCACATATACACAGATACCAATACTTCCACATATACACAGTTACCAATACTTCCACATATACACAGTTACCAATACTTCCACATATACACAGATACCAATACTTCCATATATACACAGTTACCAATACTTCCATATATACACAGATACCAATACTTCCATATATACACAGTTACCAATACTTCCACATATACACAGTTACCAATACTTCCACATATACACAGTTACCAATACTTCCACATATATACAGTTACCAATACTTCCACATATACACAGTTACCAATACTTCCACATATACACAGTTACCAATACTTCCACATATACACAGTTACCAATACTTCCACATATACACAGTTACCAATACTTCCACATATACACAGTTACCAATACTTCCACATATACACAGTTACCAATACTTCCACATATACACAGTTACCAATACTTCCACATATACACTGTTACCAATACTTCCACATATACACAGATACCAATACTTCCACATATACACAGTTACCAATACTTCCACATATACACAGTTACCAATACTTCCATATATACACAGATACCAATACTTCCATATATACACAGTTACCAATACTTCCATACATACACAGATACCAATACTTCCATACATACACAGTTACCAATACTTCCACATATACACAGTTACCAATACTTCCATATATACACAGTTACCAATACTTCCATATATACACAGTTACCAATACTTCCATATATACACAGTTAGAGTTGAAGAACTTAAAAACTTTTGTGACTTAAGGGAGTGGCTCAGTGAGTAAAGACACTGACTGGCACTGAGTGTGGAGCAGGGGAGCCTGGTTCATATTTGGGTGTCGGCTCCTTGTGACCTTGGGCAAGTCACTTTATCTCCCTGTGCCTCAGGCACCAAAACATAGATTGTAAGCTCCACGGGGCAGGGACCTGTGTCTGCTAAATGTCTCTGTAACGCGCTGCGTATAACTAGCAGCGCTATACAAGAACACGCTGTTATTATTACTTTGCAGGAAACAATTACGCTACATTGTTCGAGCATGGAAATACAAGATTTCTGTCCTTGGGACCATCAATTGACAGAATTTTAAGCATGTTAGATGGGCTTACTTCTTATTTTCTTTCTCAAGAAAAATGCCCTGTTATGTTACGAAAATGGTTTGAAAATCCCTGTTTGAAATTGTGGTTGTCATTTGCAAGAGATCAAGTGTCCACGTTCCAAACATACATCAGTTTAAGTGAAAAAGATAAAATTTCAGCTACAGAAGTAGCCATAACCATTGAAAATCTTGTAAACAATTTATAGTCCAGAAAAAGTGAAGTGTTTGTAACTAGTGATGTCAAAAAACAAGTGAAAATGTTAGTAGATTCGGGGGAAATGAACGAGGACACGCTTTTTGAGGTAGTTGAGAATTTCTATGAAACCGGCTTAGAAAATATCAAGAAGTGGAAGTGGAGGAAACACTGAGAAGTTCATGTGGGAGCTGCTAAGGAAGGCACCGGAATGGACAGAAATGCAGGACAGCCTGAACGAGGAACTCATCGCACACACACACACACGCGCACGCACGCACACACACAAACAGAAGAAACTTGTGTATTCGATCAGTGGACCCTCATAAAATCTACAATTGTGAGGCAGCTGGATACATGGAATAAAGAAAACATTTCTGTATCTGATAGACGGGTCAAGATTTTTTCTGAAATGAGCGAAAAACGCCTAAACTTTCAAGACTATTCATCCCACGGGCAGTACAAAGGACTCGGGGCCATCCCTTAAGGTTGGAGGAAAGGAAATTTCACCAGCAACAAAGGAAAGGGTTCTTTACAGTAAGGGCAGTTACAGTGTGGGATTCATTACCCATGGAGACTGTGATGGCAGATACAATAGATTTGTTCAAAAAAAGGTTGGACATCTTTTTAGTTGGGAAAGGTATACAGGGGTATACCAAATAAGTATATATGGGAAGGATGTTGATCCAGGGATTAATCCGATTGCCAATTCTTGGAGTCAGGAAGGAATTTATTTTCCCCCTTATGAGATAACATTGGATAATATGACTCTGGGGTTTGTGTTTGCCTTCCTCTGGATCAATAAGAAAGTATAGATATAGGATAAAGTATCTGTTGTCTAAATTTAGCATAGGTTGAACTTGATGGACGTACGTCTTTTTTCAACCTCATCTACTATGTAACTATGTAACTATGTAACTATGTAACTATGTAATATTGTTGAGTTATTCTTTGTCTCCCAGGAAGTACAGCACCTGTCGAGAATATTTTCTGTTATGAACAGTATGTGGTCCAAGGAGAAACCTAGATTACGTGTTGAGACAATGAGGGCTATGTTACTTGTAAAACAGAATTGGGTCTTGGGGTGTGACAAGTTTTATGATACGGTGCTGAAAGTCCGACATTTCCTGCGTAAGATTACTTTATCGGAAAAATATTCATGGTACAATCGTGGTGAAATACAGCCCCCTCTACGCCTACCTAAATTTGTGTATGAGATCTGTCACTGAAGAATAATTGTTAGTTCAATTTATTCATGTAATAAACTTTTGTTAGCGTCTTACTTTTTCATGAATACGGAATATTACATAACTCGGCCCCGTTTTTGCCATCCCAATGTCCCGTTTTTGTCTCAAGGAAATATGGTCAGCATACTCCCTTCTCACACGGCCATTTATTCCTTCTCCCCCAATAAGGTTAGTGTGGCATGATCCATCCTTCATAAAACCATGCTGACTATTACAGCTCAACCCCGCTATAACGCGATCCGCTACAGCGCGAATCGCTTATAACACGATGCGCGTGTGGCTCCCAATCTTTGTATTTATGAATACTTGATATAGCGCCGGTCCCTGTGGGCTCCCAATGTCTATGGACGCAGCCTAAGACAGGGGAGGGCAGGACAGTAAGGAGATAGGAGTAAGTTAGGAGTAAGTTAAGAGTGAGTTAGTAACTTAAGAGTTATTAATATAGAAGTTAGTGAGTTAGAAGTAAGTTTGTCATTTATGAGTTAGTAAGTCAGTAATTTAGAAGTTAGTGAGTTAGTAAGTTAGAAGATAGTGAGTTAGTGAGTTAGGAGATAGTGAGTTAGGAGATAGTGAGTTAGGAGATAGTGAGTTAGAAGATAGTGAGTTAGTGAGTTAGGAGATAGTGAGTTAGGAGATAGTGAGTTAGGAGATAGTGAGTTAGTGAGTTAGGAGATAGTGAGTTAGGAGATAGTGAGTTAGGAGATAGTGAGTTAGTGAGTTAGGAGATAGTGAGTTAGGAGATAGTGAGTTAGGAGATAGTGAGTTAGTGAGTTAGGAGATAGTGAGTTAGGAGATAGTGAGTTAGGAGATAGTGAGTTAGTGAGTTAGGAGATAGTGAGTTAGGAGATAGTGAGTTAGGAGATAGTGAGTTAGGAGATAGTGAGTTAGGAGATAGTGAGTTAGGAGATAGTGAGTTAGTGAGTTAGTAAGTTAGAAGATAGTGAGTTCGGAGATAGTGGGTTAGGAGATAGTGAGTTAGGAGATAGTGAGTTAGTGAGTTAGGAGTGAGTTAGGAGATAGTGAGTTAGGAGATAGTGAGTTAGGAGATAGTGAGTTAGTGAGTTAGGAGATAGTGAGTTAGTGAATTATTAAGTAAGGCAGTCGGTGCTGAGACAGGCCACGGCAGTCTCCTGTTCAAAGGTGTTCTGGGACCAGACACCTATTACCTGGACATTCCTAGCGGTGGTAACATCCACGCGGGACCCCCCCAGCAGAGAGGCGGAAACATCGCGGACCACCCTTCGGCATACGTGGATCACAAGTACAGCACCAGCACGCCCGGCACACACCTATCCCAACAGGTGCACCACCATTTACCTGGAGAGCGCTGCTCCTTACACTTTGGGTGGGCTGGACCCTGGGGAGAGGGACATCAATGTATTGGTGCCTAGCGCCCAGAGCACTGGGGGGGACAGTCCCTGGGGCTCCGGGTTAGGCGCTCTATATACTACGTGTGTTATGTTATGTTGCACATTTGTTATTATACGTTACTGTCCAGTAAATACTGTTACACCCTGTGTGCAATTACTGTCCAGTAAATACTGTTACACCCTGTGTGCAATTACTGTCCAGTAAATACTGTTACACCCTGTGTGCAATTACTGTCCAGTAAATACTGTTACACCCTGTGTGCAATTACTGTCCAGTAAATACTGTTACACCCTGTGTGCAATTACTGTCCAGTAAATACTGTTACACCCTGTGTGCAATTACTGTCCAGTAAATACTGTTACACCCTGTGTGCAATTACTGTCCAGTAAATACTGTTACACCCTGTGTGCAATTACTGACTGTATTGTCTTGGGAGGGGGTATCCCACTGCGCGAGGACCCTTCCCAGGTGGAGGCGCTGTTATTATATTCATTACACACACCCCAGGCTCCCAGCAGCGGAGGCTCACACTCCTGTGAGCCACAGGTATTGCACCGCACGCACCGCAGTCTCCTTATCTCCCAAGGGGAGGGGGGGGGGGGGGGGACGTGCGCTACAGTTACAGCTCGATTACTGGGATCTTAAATACTTTATTGTACAACGCACACAATTGTACATTATTTCTAACGCGATCCGCTTATAGCGCGATGCGATTCTTTGGACCCCAAGCGCAGCGTTATAAGGGGATTGAGCTGTAATTTTGTTTTCCATTAGGTATTCCTGAATATTATACCGTATTAAACCTTCAAGTAGTTTCCCTATATTGAAGTCAGGCTTACAGGTCTGTAATTCCCCGGGTGTGATCTAGCTCCCTTTTTAAATATAGGCACCACATCTGCTTTACGCCAATCTTGTGGTACTGAGCCTGTGGAAATGGAGTCCTTGAATATTAAATGTAATGGTTTGGCTATTACTGAGCTTAACGCCTTAAGAACTCTTGGATGTATGTCATCGGGGCAGAATTATGACATCACTCCGCGTGTTATTACAGCGTTTCACGTGTTATTACATCTCTGGGAGTAATTACACCGCTCTGCGTGTTATATCTCACTACGTGTTATTACACCGCTCTGCGTGTTGTATCGCACTACGTGTTATTACACCGCTCTGCGTGTTATATCTCACTACGTGTTATTACACCGCTCTGCGTGTTATATCTCATTACGTGTTATTACACCGCTCTGCGTGTTATATCTCATTACGTGTTATTACACCGCTCTGCGTGTTATATCTCATTACGTGTTATTACACCGCTCTGCGTGTTATAACTCACTACGTGTTATTACACCGCTCTGCGTGTTATATCTCATTACGTGTTATTACACCGCTCTGCATGTTATATCTCACTACGTGTTATTACACCGCTCTGCGTGTTATATCTCATTACGTGTTATTACACCGCTCTCCGTGTTATATCTCATTACGTGTTATTACACCGCTCTGCGTGTTATATCTCATTACGTATTATTACACCGCTCTCCGTGTTATATCTCATTACGTGTTATTACACCGCTCTGCGTGTTATATCTCACTACGTGTTATTACACCGCTCTGCGTGTTATATATCACTACGTGTTATTACACCGCTCTGCGTGTTATATCTCACTCCGTGTTATTACACCGCTCTGCGTGTTATATCTCACTACGTGTTATTACGCCGCTCTGTGTGTTATATCTCACTACGTGTTATTACACCGCTCTGCGTGTTGTATCTCACTACGTGTTATTACGCCGCTCTGCGTGTTATATCTCATTACGTGTTATTACACCGCTCTGCGTGTTATATCTCATTACGTGTTATTACACCGCTCTGCGTGTTATATCTCACTACGTGTTATTACACCGCTCTGCGTGTTATATCTCACTACGTGTTATTACACCGCTCTGCGTGTTATATCTCATTACGTGTTATTACACCGCTCTGCGTGTTATATCTCATTACGTGTTATTACACCGCTCTGCGTGTTATATCTCACTACGTGTAATTACACCGCTCTGCGTGTTATATCTCATTACGTGTTATTACACCGCTCTGCATGTTATATCTCATTACGTGTTATTACGCCGCTCTGCGTGTTATATCTCATTACGTGTTATTACACCGCTCTGTGTGTTATATCTCACTACGTGTTATTACACCGCTCTGCGTGTTATATCTCACTCCGTGTTATTACACCGCTCTGCGTGTTATATCTCATTACGTGTTATTACACCGCTCTGCGTGTTATATCTCATTACGTGTTATTACACCGCTCTGCATGTTATATCTCACTACGTGTTATTACACCGCTCTGCGTGTTATATCTCACTACGTGTAATTACACCGCTCTGCATGTTATATCTCATTACGTGTTATTACACCGCTCTGCGTGTTATATCTCACTACGTGTTATTACACCGCTCTGCGTGTTGTATCTCACTACGTGTTATTACGCCGCTCTGCGTGTTATATCTCATTACGTGTTATTACACCGCTCTGCGTGTTGTATCTCACTACGTGTTATTACGCCGCTCTGCGTGTTATATCTCATTACGTGTTATTACACCGCTCTGCGTGTTATATCTCATTACGTGTTATTACGCCGCTCTGCGTGTTATATCTCACTACGTGTTATTACACCGCTCTGCGTGTTATATCTCACTACGTGTTATTACACCGCTCTGTGTGTTATATCTCACTACGTGTTATTACGCCGCTCTGCGTGTTATATCTCATTACGTGTTATTACACCGCTCTCCGTGTTATATTTCATTACGTGTTATTACACCGCTCTGTGTGTTATATCTCACTACGTGTTATTACACCGCTCTGCGTGTTATATCTCACTACGTGTTATTACACCGCTCTGCGTGTTGTATCTCACTCCGTGTTATTACACCGCTCTGCGTGTTATATCTCACTACGTGTTATTACACCGCTCTGCGTGTTATATCTCACTACGTGTTATTACACCGCTCTGCGTGTTATATCTCATTACGTGTTATTACACCGCTCTGCGTGTTATATCTCATTACGTGTTATTACACCGCTCTGCGTGTTATATCTCATTACGTGTTATTACGCCGCTCTGTGTGTTATATCTCACTACGTGTTATTACACCGCTCTGCGTGTTATATCTCACTACGTGTTATTACACCGCTCTGCGTGTTATATCTCATTACGTGTTATTACGCCGCTCTGTGTGTTATATCTCACTACGTGTTATTACACCGCTCTGCGTGTTATATCTCACTACGTGTTATTACACCGCTCTGTGTGTTATATCTCACTACGTGTTATTACACCGCTCTGCATGTTATATCTCATTACGTGTTATTACACCGCTCTGCGTGTTATATCTCACTACGTGTTATTACACCGCTCTGCGTGTTATATCTCATTATGTGTTATTACACCGCTCTGCGTGTTATATCTCATTACGTGTAATTACACCGCTCTGCGTGTTATATCTCATTACGTGTTATTACACCGCTCTGCGTGTTATATCTCACTACGTGTAATTACACCGCTCTGCGTGTTATATCTCACTACGTGTTATTACACCGCTCTGCGTGTTATATCTCATTACGTGTTATTACACCGTTCTCCGTGTTGTATCTCACTACGTGTTATTACACCGCTCTGCGTGTTATCTCTCACTACGTGTTATTACACCGCTCTGCGTGTTATATCTCATTACGTGTTATTACACCGCTCTGCGTGTTATATCTCATTACGTGTTATTACACCGCTCTGCGTGTTATATCTCATTACGTGTTATTACACCGCTCTGCGTGTTATATCTCATTACGTGTTATTACACCGCTCTGCGTGTTATATCTCACTACGTGTTATTACACCGCTCTGCGTGTTATATCTCACTACGTGTTATTACACCGCTCTGCGTGTTATATCTCACTACGTGTTATTACACCGCTCTGCGTGTTATAGCTCACTACGTGTTATTACACCGCTCTGCGTGTTATATCTCACTACGTGTTATTACACCGCTCTCCGTGTTATATCTCATTACGTGTTATTACACCGCTCTGCGTGTTGTATCTCACTACGTGTTATTACACCGCTCTGCGTGTTATATCTCACTACGTGTTATTACACTGCTCTGCGTGTTATATCTCACTACGTGTTATTACACCGCTCTCCGTGTTATATCTCATTACGTGTTATTACACCGCTCTGCGTGTTATATCTCATTTCGTGTTATTACACCGCTCTGCGTGTTATATCTCATTACGTGTTATTACGCCGCTCTGCATGTTATATCTCATTACGTGTTATTACGCCGCTCTGCATGTTATATCTCATTACGTGTTATTACACCGCTCTGCGTGTTATATCTCACTACGTGTTATTACACCGCTCTGCGTGTTATATCTCATTACGTGTATTTACACCGCTCTGCGTGTTATATCTCACTCCGTGTTATTACACCGCTCTGCGTGTTATATCTCATTACGTGTTATTACACCGTTCTGCGTGTTATATCTCATTTCGTGTTATTACACCGCTCTCCGTGTTATATCTCATTACGTGTTATTACGCCGCTCTGCGTGTTATATCTCACTACGTGTTATTACACCGCTCTGCGTGTTATA
Source organism: Ascaphus truei (assembly GCF_040206685.1). Lineage (NCBI taxonomy): Eukaryota > Metazoa > Chordata > Amphibia > Anura > Ascaphidae > Ascaphus > Ascaphus truei. The sequence continues at coordinate 162,682 of NW_027456902.1, forward strand.
TCTCACTACGTGTTATTACACCGCTCTGCGTGTTATATCTCACTACGTGTTATTACACCGCTCTGCGTGTTATAGCTCACTACGTGTTATTACACCGCTCTGCGTGTTATATCTCACTACGTGTTATTACACCGCTCTCCGTGTTATATCTCATTACGTGTTATTACACCGCTCTGCGTGTTGTATCTCACTACGTGTTATTACACCGCTCTGCGTGTTATATCTCACTACGTGTTATTACACTGCTCTGCGTGTTATATCTCACTACGTGTTATTACACCGCTCTCCGTGTTATATCTCATTACGTGTTATTACACCGCTCTGCGTGTTATATCTCATTTCGTGTTATTACACCGCTCTGCGTGTTATATCTCATTACGTGTTATTACGCCGCTCTGCGTGTTATATCTCATTACGTGTTATTACGCCGCTCTGCATGTTATATCTCATTACGTGTTATTACACCGCTCTGCGTGTTATATCTCACTACGTGTTATTACACCGCTCTGCGTGTTATATCTCATTACGTGTATTTACACCGCTCTGCGTGTTATATCTCACTCCGTGTTATTACACCGCTCTGCGTGTTATATCTCATTACGTGTTATTACACCGTTCTGCGTGTTATATCTCATTTCGTGTTATTACACCGCTCTCCGTGTTATATCTCATTACGTGTTATTACGCCGCTCTGCGTGTTATATCTCACTACGTGTTATTACACCGCTCGGCGTGTTATATCTCACTACGTGTTATTACACCGCTCTGCGTGTTATATCTCACTACGTGTTATTACACCGCTCTGCGTGTTATATCTCACTCCGTGTTATTACATCGCTCTCTGTGTTATATCTCATTACGTGTTATTACGCCGCTCTGCATGTTATATCTCATTACGTGTTATTACACCGCTCTGCGTGTTATATCTCACTACGTGTTATTACGCCGCTCTGCGTGTTATATCTCACTACGTGTTATTACACCGCTCGGCGTGTTATATCTCACTACGTGTTATTACACCGCTCTGCGTGTTATATCTCACTACGTGTTATTACACCGCTCTGCGTGTTATATCTCATTACGTGTTATTACACCGCTCTCCGTGTTATATCTCATTACGTGTTATTACACCGCTCTGCGTGTCATATCTCAATACGTGTTATTACATCGCTCTGCGTGTTATATCTCACTACGTGTTATTACACCGCTCTGCATGTTATAGCTCACTACGTGTTATTACACCGTTCTGCGTGTAATATCTCACTACGTGTTATTACACCGCTCTGCGTGTTGTATCTAACTACGTGTTATTACACCGCTCTGCGTGTTGTATCTCACTCCGTGTTATTACACCGCTCTGTGTGTTATATCTCATTACGTGTTATTACACCGCTCTGCGTGTTGTATCTCACTCCGTGTTATTACACTGCTCTGCGTGTTATATCTCACTACGTGTTATTACACCGCTCTGCGTGTTATATCTCATTACGTGTTATTACACCGCTCTGCGTGTTATATCTCATTACGTGTTATTACACCGTTCTGCGTGTTGTATCTCACTCCGTGTTATTACACTGCTCTGCGTGTTATATCTCATTACGTGTTATTACACCGCTCTGCGTGTTGTATCTCACTCCGTGTTATTACACCGCTCTGCGTGTTATATCTCACTACGTGTTATTACACCGCTCTGCGTGTTATATCTCATTACGTGTTATTACACCGCTCTGCGTGTTATATCTCATTACGTGTTATTACACCGCTCTGCGTGTTGTATCTCACTCCGTGTTATTACACCGCTCTGCGTGTTATATCTCACTACGTGTTATTACACCGCTCTGCGTGTTATATCTCACTACGTGTTATTACACCGCTCTGCGTGTTATATCTCATTACGTGTAATTACACCGCTCTGCGTGTTATATCTCATTACGTGTTATTACGCCGCTCTGCGTGTTATATCTCATTACGTGTTATTACGCCGCTCTGTGTGTTATATCTCATTACGTGTTATTACACCGCTCTGCATGTTATATCTCACTACGTGTTATTACACCGCTCTGCGTGTTATATCTCATTACGTGTTATTACACCGCTCTGCGTGTTGTATCTCATTACGTGTAATTACACCGCTCTGTGTGTTATATCTCATTACGTGTTATTACACCGCTCTGCGTGTTATATCTCACTACGTGTTATTACACCGCTCTGCGTGTTGTATCTCACTCCGTGTTATTACACCGCTCTGCGTGTTATATCTCACTACGTCTTATTACACCGCTCTGCGTGTTATATCTCATTACGTGTTATTACACCGCTCTGCGTGTTATATCTCACTACGTGTTATTACACCGCTCTGTGTGTTATATCTCACTACGTGTTATTACACCGCTCTGCGTGTTATATCTCATTACGTGTAATTACACCGCTCTGCGTGTTATATCTCACTACGTGTTATTACACCGCTCTGCGTGTTATATCTCATTACGTGTAATTACACCGCTCTGCGTGTTATATCTCATTACGTGTTATTACACCGCTCTGCGTGTTATATCTCATTACGTGTTATTACACCGCTCTGCGTGTTATATCTCATTACGTGTTATTACACCGCTCTGCGTGTTATATCTCATTACGTGTTATTACACCGCTCTGCGTGTTATATCTCATTACGTGTAATTACACCGCTCTGCGTGTTATATCTCATTACGTGTTATTACACCGCTCTGCGTGTTATATCTCATTACGTGTTATTACACCGCTCTGCGTGTTATATCTCACTCCGTGTTATTACACCGCTCTGCGTGTTATATCTCATTACGTGTTATTACACCGCTCTGCGTGTTATATCTCATTACGTGTTATTACACCGCTCTGTGTGTTATATCTCATTACGTGTTATTACACCGCTCTGCGTGTTATATCTCATTACGTGTAATTACACCGCTCTGCGTGTTATATCTCACTCCGTGTAATTACACCGCTCTGCGTGTTATATCTCACTACGTGTTATTACACCGCTCTGCGTGTTATATCTCACTCTGTGTTATTACACCGCTCTGCGTGTTATATCTCATTACGTGTAATTACACCGCTCTGCGTGTTATATCTCACTCCGTGTTATTACACCGCTCTGCGTGTTATATCTCATTACGTGTTATTACACCGCTCTGCATGTTATATCTCATTACGTGTAATTACACCGCTCTGCGTGTTATATCTCATTACGTGTTATTACACCGCTCTGCGTGTTATATCTCACTCCGTGTTATTACACCGCTCTGCGTGTTATATCTCACTCCGTGTAATTACACCGCTCTGCGTGTTATATCTCATTACGTGTTATTACACCGCTCTGCGTGTTATATCTCATTACGTGTAATTACACCGCTCTGCGTGTTATATCTCACTCCGTGTTATTACACCGCTCTGCGTGTTATATCTCACTACGTGTAATTACACCGCTCTGCGTGTTATATCTCATTACGTGTAATTACACCGCTCTGCGTGTTATATCTCATTACGTGTTATTACACCGCTCTGCGTGTTATATCTCATTACGTGTTATTACACCGCTCTGCGTGTTATATCTCATTACGTGTTATTACACCGCTCTGCGTGTTATATCTCATTACGTGTTATTACACCGCTCTGCGTGTTATATCTCATTACGTGTTATTACACCGCTCTGCGTGTTATATCTCACTACGTCTTATTACACCGCTCTGCGTGTTATATCTCATTACGTGTTATTACACCGCTCTCCGTGTTATATCTCATTACGTGTTATTACACCGCTCTGCGTGTTATATCTCATTACGTGTTATTACACCGCTCTGCGTGTTATATCTCATTACGTGTTATTACACCGCTCTGCGTGTTATATCTCACTCCGTGTTATTACACCGCTCTGTGTGTTATATCTCATTACGTGTAATTACACCGCTCTGCGTGTTATATCTCATTACGTGTTATTACACCGCTCTGCGTGTTATATCTCATTACGTGTTATTACACCGCTCTGCGTGTTATATCTCATTACGTGTTATTACACCGCTCTGCATGTTATATCTCACTACGTGTTATTACACCGCTCTGCGTGTTATATCTCACTCCGTGTTATTACACCGCTCTGCGTGTTATATCTCATTACGTGTTATTACACCGCTCTGGGTGTTATATCTCATTACGTGTTATTACACCGCTCTGCATGTTATATCTCACTACGTGTTATTACATCGCTCTGCGTGTTATGCGTGTTATATCTCATTACGTGTTATTACACCGCTCTGCATGTTATATCTCATTACGTGTTATTACACCGCTCTGCGTGTTATGCGTGTTATATCTCATTACGTGTTATTACACCGCTCTCCGTGTTATATCTCATTACGTGTTATTACACCGCTCTGCGTGTTATATCTCACTACGTGTTATTACACCGCTCTGCGTGTTATATCTCATTACGTGTTATTACACCGCTCTGCATGTTATATCTCACTACGTGTTATTACACCGCTCTGCGTGTTATATCTCATTACGTGTTATTACACCGCTCTGCGTGTTATATCTCACTACGTGTTATTACACCGCTCTGCGTGTTATATCTCATTATGTGTTATTACACCGCTCTGCGTGTTGTATCTCACTCCGTGTTATTACACCGCTCTGCGTGTTGTATCTCACTACGTGTTATTACAGCGCTCTGCGTGTTGTATCGCACTACGTGTTTTTACACTGCTCTGCATGTTATATCTCATTACGTGTTATTACACCGCTCTGCGTGTTGTATCTCACTCCGTGATATTACACCGCTCTGCACGTTATATCTCATTACGTGTTATTACACCGCTCTGCGTGTTGTATCTCACTCCGTGTTATTACACCGTTCTGCGTGTTGTATCTCACTCCGTGTTATTACACCGCTCTGCGTGTTATATCTCATTACGTGTTATTACACCGCTCTGCGTGTTATATCTCACTACGTGTTATTACATCGCTCTGCGTGTTATATCTCATTACATGTTATTACACCGCTCTGTGTGTTATGCGTGTTATATCTCACTACGTGTTATTACACCGCTCTCCGTGTTATATCTCATTACGTGTTATTACACCGCTCTGCGTGTTGTCTCACTACGTGTTATTACACCGCTCTGCGTGTTATGCATGTTATATCTCCTTACGTGTTATTAAACCGCTCTGCGTGTTATATCTCATTACGTGTTATTACACCGCTCTGCATGTTATATCTCACTCCGTGTTATTACACTGCTCTGCGTGTTATATCTCATTACGTGTTATTACACCGCTCTGCGTGTTGTATCTCATTACGTGTTATGACACCACTCTCCGTGTTGTATCTCACTACATGTTATTACACCGCTCTGCGTGTTGTATCTCACTCCGTGTTATTACACCGCTCTGCGTGTTATATCTCATTACGTGTAATTACACCGCTCTGCGTGTTATATCTCATTACGTGTATTTACACCGCTCTGCGTGTTATATCTCATTACGTGTATTTACACCGCTCTGCGTGTTATATCTCATTACGTGTTATTACACCGCTCTGCGTGTTATATCTCATTACGTGTTATTACACCGCTCTGCGTGTTATATCTCATTACGTGTATTTACACCGCTCTGCGTGTTATATCTCATTACGTGTATTTACACCGCTCTGCGTGTTATATCTCATTACGTGTTATTACACCGCTCTGTGTGTTATATCTCATTACGTGTTATTACACCGCTCTGCGTGTTGTATCTCACTCCGTGTTATTACACCGCTCTGCGTGTTATATCTCATTACGTGTAATTACACCGCTCTGCGTGTTATATCTCATTACGTGTATTTACACCGCTCTGCGTGTTATATCTCATTACGTGTATTTACACCGCTCTGCGTGTTATATCTCACTCCGTGTTATTACACCGCTCTGCGTGTTATATCTCATTACGTGTTATTACACCGCTCTCCGTGTTGTATCTCACTACATGTTATTACACCGCTCTGCGTGTTGTATCTCATTACGTGTTATTACGCCGCTCTGCGTGTTATCTCTCACTACGTGTTATTACGCCGCTCTGCGTGTTATATCTCATTACGTGTTATTACACCGCTCTGCGTGTTATATCTCATTACGTGTTATTACACCGCTCTGCGTGTTGTATCTCATTACGTGTTATTACACCGCTCTGCGTGTTATATCTCACTACGTGTTATTACACCGCTCTGCGTGTTATATCTCATTACGTGTTATTACACCGCTCTGCGTGTTATATCTCATTACGTGTTATTACACCGCTCTGCGTGTTGTATCTCATTACGTGTTATTACACCGCTCTGCGTGTTATATCTCACTACGTGTTATTACGCCGCTCTGCATGTTATATCTCACTACGTGTTATTACACCGCTCTGCGTGTTATATCTCATTACGTGTTATTACACCGTTCTGCGTGTTATCTCTCACTACGTGTTATTACACCGCTCTGCATGTTATATCTCACTCCGTGTTATTACGCCGCTCTGCGTGTTATATCTCATTACGTGTTATTACACCGCTCTGCGTGTTATATCTCACTACGTGTTATTACGCCGCTCTGCGTGTTATATCTCACTACGTGTTATTACACTGCTCTGCATGTTATATCTCACTACGTGTTATTACGCCGCTCTGCATGTTATATCTCACTACGTGTTATTACGCCGCTCTGCGTGTTATATCTCATTACGTGTTATTACGCCGCTCTGCGTGTTATATCTCATTACGTGTTATTACACCGCTCTGTGTGTTATATCTCACTACGTGTTATTACACCGCTCTCCGTGTTGTATCTCACTACGTGTTATTACACCGTTCTGCGTGTTATCTCTCACTACGTGTTATTACACTGCTCTGCGTGTTATATCTCACTACGTGTTATTACACCGCTCTGCGTGTTATATCTCATTACGTGTTATTACACCGCTCTGCGTGTTATATCTCACTACGTGTTATTACACCGCTCTGCGTGTTATATCTCACTACGTGTTATTACACCGTTCTGCGTGTTATATCTCACTACGTGTTATTACACCGCTCTGCGTGTTATATCTCACTACGTGTTATTACACCGTTCTGCGTGTTATATCTCACTACGTGTTATTACACCGTTCTGCGTGTTATATCTCATTATGTGTAATTACACCGCTCTGCGTGTTATATCTCATTACGTGTTATTACACCGCTCTCCGTGTTATATCTCATTACGTGTTATTACACCGTTCTGCGTGTTGTATCTCACTACGTGTTATTACACCGCTCTGCGTGTTATATCCCACTACGTCTTATTACACCGCTCTGCGTGTTATATCTCATTACGTGTTATTACACCGCTCTGCGTGTTATATCTCACTACGTGTTATTACACCGCTCTGTGTGTTATATCTCACTACGTGTTATTACACCGCTCTGCGTGTTGTATCTCACTACGTGTTATTACGCCGCTCTGCGTGTTATATCTCATTACGTGTTATTACACCGCTCTGCGTGTTATATCTCATTACGTGTTATTACGCCGCTCTGTGTGTTATATCTCACTACGTGTTATTACACCGCTCTGCGTGTTATATCTCACTACGTGTTATTACACCGTTCTGCGTGTTATCTCTCACTACGTGTTATTACACTGCTCTGCGTGTTATATCTCACTACGTGTTATTACACCGCTCTGCGTGTTATATCTCATTACGTGTTATTACACCGCTCTGTGTGTTATATCTCACTACGTGTTATTACACTGCTCTGCGTGTTATATCTCACTACGTGTTATTACACCGCTCTGCGTGTTATATCTCATTACGTGTTATTACACTGCTCTGCGTGTTATATCTCATTACGTGTTATTACACCGCTCTGCGTGTTATATCTCACTACGTGTTATTACACCGTTCTGCGTGTTATATCTCACTACGTGTTATTACACCGCTCTGCGTGTTATATCTCATTACGTGTTATTACACCGCTCTGCGTGTTATATCTCATTACGTGTTATTACACCGTTCTGCGTGTTGTATCTCACTACGTGTTATTACACCGCTCTGCGTGTTATATCTCACTACGTCTTATTACACCGCTCTGCGTGTTATATCTCATTACGTGTTATTACACCGCTCTGCGTGTTATATCTCATTACGTGTTATTACACCGCTCTCCGTGTTGTATCTCACTACATGTTATTACACCGCTCTGCGTGTTATATCTCACTACGTGTTATTACACCGTTCTGCGTGTTATCTCTCACTACGTGTTATTACACCGCTCTGCGTGTTATATCTCATTACGTGTTATTACACCGCTCTGCGTGTTATATCTCATTACGTGTTATTACACCGCTCTGCGTGTTATATCTCATTACGTGTTATTACACCGCTCTGCGTGTTATATCTCATTACGTGTTATTACACCGCTCTGTGTGTTATATCTCATTACGTGTTATTACGCCGCTCTGCGTGTTATATCTCATTACGTGTTATTACACCGCTCTGCATGTTATATCTCACTACGTGTTATTACACCGCTCTGCATGTTATATCTCACTACGTGTTATTACACCGCTCTGCGTGTTATATCTCACTACGTGTTATTACACCGTTCTGCGTGTTATCTCTCACTACGTGTTATTACACCGCTCTGCGTGTTATCTCTCACTACGTGTTATTACACCGCTCTGCGTGTTATATCTCATTACGTGTTATTACACCGCTCTGCGTGTTATATCTCATTACGTGTTATTACACCGCTCTGCGTGTTGTATCTCACTCCGTGTTATTACACTGCTCTGCGTGTTATATCTCACTACGTGTTATTACACCGCTCTGCGTGTTATATCTCACTACGTGTTATTACACCGCTCTGCGTGTTATATCTCACTACGTGTTATTACACCGCTCTGCGTGTTATATCTCACTACGTGTTATTACACCGCTCTGCGTTATATCTCACTACGTGTTATTACACCGCTCTGCGTGTTATATCTCACTCCGTGTTATTACACCGCTCTGCGTGTTATATCTCACTCCGTGTTATTACACCGCTCTGCGTGTTATATCTCATTACGTGTTATTACACCGTTCTGCGTGTTATATCTCATTACGTGTTATTACACCGCTCTGCATGTTATATCTCACTACGTGTTATTACACCGCTCTGCGTGTTATATCTCATTACGTGTTATTACGCCGCTCTGCATGTTATATCTCACTACGTGTTATTACGCCGCTCTGCATGTTATATATCACTACGTGTTATTACACCGTTCTGCGTGTTATCTCTCACTACGTGTTATTACACCGCTCTGCGTGTTATATCTCATTACGTGTTATTACACCGCTCTGCGTGTTATATCTCATTACGTGTTATTACACCGCTCTGCGTGTTATATCTCATTACGTGTTATTACACCGCTCTGCGTGTTATATCTCATTACGTGTTATTACACCGCTCTGTGTGTTATATCTCATTACGTGTTATTACGCCGCTCTGCGTGTTATATCTCATTACGTGTTATTACACCGCTCTGCATGTTATATCTCATTACGTGTTATTACACCGCTCTGCGTGTTATATCTCATTACGTGTTATTACACCGCTCTGCATGTTATATCTCATTAAGTGTTATTACACCGCTCTGTGTGTTATATCTCATTACGTGTTATTACACCGCTCTGCATGTTATATCTCATTACGTGTTATTACACCACTCTGCGTGTTATATCTCATTACGTGTTATTACACCGCTCTGCGTGTTATATCTCATTACGTGTTATTACACCGCTCTGCATGTTATATCTCATTACGTGTTATTACACCGCTCTGCGTGTTATATCTCATTACGTGTTATTACACCGCTCTGCGTGTTATATCTCACTCCGTGTTATTACACCGCTCTGCGTGTTATATCTCATTACGTGTTATTACACCGCTCTGCGTGTTATATCTCATTACGTGTTATTACACCGCTCTGCGTGTTATATCTCATTACGTGTTATTACACCGCTCTGCGTGTTATATCTCATTACGTGTTATTACACCGCTCTCCGTGTTATATCTCATTACGTGTTATTACACCGCTCTGCATGTTATATCTCATTACGTGTTATTACACCGCTCTGCGTGTTATATCTCATTACGTGTTATTACATCGCTCTGCGTGTTATATCTCATTACGTGTTATTACACCGCTCTGCGTGTTATATCTCATTACGTGTTATTACACCGCTCTGCATGTTATATCTCATTACGTGTTATTACACCGCTCTGCGTGTTATATCTCATTACGTGTTATTACACCGCTCTGCATGTTATATCTCATTACGTGTTATTACACCGCTCTGCGTGTTATATCTCATTACGTGTTATTACACCGCTCTGCATGTTATATCTCATTACGTGTTATTACACCGCTCTGCGTGTTATATCTCACTACGTGTTATTACACCGCTCTGCGTGTTATATCTCATTACGTGTTATTACACCGCTCTGCGTGTTATATCTCACTACGTGTTATTACACCGCTCTGCGGGTTATATCTCATTACGTGTTATTACACCGCTCTGCGTGTTATATCTCATTACGTGTTATTACACCGCTCTGCACACAGAAATCAGGAAGTAACTAAACCATGAAATATTAGTCAGTTTCCTGTAACATGTGAGAGGGGGGAGGCTGGCACTGCCGCTGCCACACTGTATCTGTGCTGTGAGAGGGGGGAGGCTGGCACTGCCGCACTGTATCTGTGCTGTGAGAGGGGGGAGGCTGGCACTGCCGCACTGTATCTGTGCTGTGAGAGGGGAGGCTGGCACTGCCGCACTGTATCTGTGCTGTGAGAGGGGGAGGCTGGCACTGCCGCACTGTATCTGTGCTGTGAGAGGGGGGAGGCTGGCACTGCCGCACTGTATCTGTGCTGTGAGAGGGGGGAGGCTGGCACTGCCGCACTGTATCTGTGCTGTGAGAGGGGGGAGGCTGGCACTGCCGCTGCCACACTGTATCTGTGCTGTGAGAGGGGGGAGGCTCGCACTGCCGCTCTGTATCTGTGCTGTGAGAGGGGGGAGGCTGGCACTGCCGCACTGTATCTGTGCTGTGAGAGGGGGGAGGCTGGCACTGCCGCCCTGTATCTGTGCTGTGAGAGGGGGGAGGCTGGCACTGCCGCCCTGTATCTGTGCTGTGAGAGGGGGGAGGCTGGCACTGCCGCACTGTATCTGTGCTGTGAGAGGGGGAGGCTGGCACTGCCGCACTGTATCTGTGCTGTGAGAGGGAGGTTGGCACTGCCGCACTGTACCTGTGCTGTGAGAGGGGGAGGCTGGCACTGCCGCACTGTATCTGTGCTGTGAGAGGGGGAGGCTGGCACTGCCGCACTGTATCTGTGCTGTGAGAGGGGGGAGGCTGGCACTGCCGCACTGTATCTGTGCTGTGAGAGGGGGAGGCTGGCACTGCCGCCCTGTACCTGTGCTGTGAGAGGGAGGAGGCTGGCACTTCCGCACTGTATCTGTGCTGTGAGAGGGGGAGGCTGGCACTTCCGCACTGTATCTGTGCTGTGAGAGGGGGAGGCTGGCACTGCCGCACTGTACCTGTGCTGTGAGAGGGGGAGGCTGGCACTGCCGCACTGTACCTGTGCTGTGAGAGGGGGGAGGCTGGCACTGCCGCCCTGTACCTGTGCTGTGAGAGGGGGAGGCTGGCACTGCCGCACTGTATCTGTGCTGTGAGAGGGGGAGGCTGGCACTGCCGCCCTGTACCTGTGCTGTGAGAGGGGGAGGCTGGCACTGCCGCCCTGTACCTGTGCTGAGAGGGGGAGGCTGGCACTGCCGCACTGTACCTGTGCTGTGAGAGGGGGAGGCTGGCACTGCCGCCCTGTACCTGTGCTGTGAGAGGGGAGGCTGGCACTGCCGCACTGTATCTGTGCTGTGAGAGGGGGGAGGCTGGCACTGCCACCCTGTACCTGTGCTGTGAGAGGGGGGAGGCTGGCACTGCCGCACTGTACCTGTGCTGTGAGAGGGGGAGGCTGGCACTGCCGCACTGTACCTGTGCTGTGAGAGGGGGGAGGCTGGCACTGCCGCACTGTATCTGTGCTGTGAGAGGGGGGAGGCTGGCACTGCCGCACTGTACCTGTGCTGTGAGAGGGGGGAGGCTGGCACTGCCGCACTGTACCTGTGCTGTGAGAGGGGGGAGGCTGGCACTGCCGCACTGTACCTGTGCTGTGAGAGGGGGGAGGCTGGCACTGCCGCACTGTATCTGTGCTGTGAGAGGGGGGAGGCTGGCACTGCCGCACTGTATCTGTGCTGTGAGAGGGGGGAGGCTGGCACTGCCGCACTATATCTGTGCTGTGAGAGGGGGGAGGCTGGCACTGCCGCACTGTATCTGTGCTGTGAGAGGGGGGAGGCTGGCACTGCCGCACTGTATCTGTGCTGTGAGAGGGGGGAGGCTGGCACTGCCGCACTGTATCTGTGCTGTGAGAGGGGGGAGGCTGGCACTGCCGCACTGTATCTGTGCTGTGAGAGGGGGGAGGCTGGCACTGCCGCACTGTACCTGTGCTGTGAGAGGGGGGAGGCTGGCACTGCCGCACTGTACCTGTGCTGTGAGAGGGGGAGGCTGGCACTGCCGCACTGTACCTGTGCTGTGAGAGGGGGGAGGCTGGCACTGCCGCCCTGTACCTGTGCTGTGAGAGGGGGAGGCTGGCACTGCCGCACTGTACCTGTGCTGTGAGAGGGGGAGGCTGGCACTGCCGCCCTGTACCTGTGCTGTGAGAGGGGGGAGGCTGGCACTGCTGCCCTGTACCTGTGCTGTGAGAGGGGGGAGGCTGGCACTGCCGCCCTGTATCTGTGCTGTGAGAGGGGGGAGGCTGGCACTGCTGCACTGTACCGGTGCTGTGAGAGGGGGAGGCTGGCAATGCCGCCCTGTACCTGTGCTGTGAGAGGGGGGAGGCTGGCACTGCCGCCCTGTACCTGTGCTGTGAGGGGGGGAGGCTGGCACTGCCGCCCTGTACCTGTGCTGTGAGAGGGGGGAGGATGCTGCAGGGGAAGCTGAGCGCGCTAGAAAGTTTAAAAAAATTGTTTACCTAAGCGCAGAGCGCCGGTGAGCGTATGTGCCCGCGCATACGCGCGCATCGCGTGAGCGGGGGCTTGCATATATATATATATATATATATATATGCAAGTCACCTCGTCAAGCGCCGCCCACTCAGCGAGCTCAGCGCTAGCGGGGACGCAGCCTTTAGGCTGAGTCCATGGTGACTCCAGCCGTGAGGAGGCGTGTCGGGGGCGGGCCAGTGACGTCACGGAGCTGGTTCGCCCTCATTGGGCAAACCGCTCACGTGACCGGCCCTGCGCTCCCGTGAGCGCTGAAACTAGAAAAATAATGTCGGGTACGCTTTCGCACGCTTGCGGCTGCAGGTGCTCACTGCCGAGCGTGAGCGCGGCTCACCTGACCATGGGGCCTTACCGTGCACCCCAAAACTGGAACAGCCTACCGGAGACTCTCACAGCCGCCACCAGGCTAAATTCTTTCAAATCTAAATCTGTCTCACATTTTAATCTGTCTGTAACTGTTACATACGCCTATAATATATATTATCTGTAACTGTTACATACGCCTATAATATATATTATCTGTAACTGTTACACACGCCTATAATATATATTATCTGTAACTGTTACATACGCCTATAATATATATTATCTGTAACTGTTACATACGCCCATAATATATATTATCTGTAACTGTTACACACGCCTATAATATATATTATCTGTAACTGTTACATACGCCTATAATATATATTATCTGTAACTGTTACATACGCCTATAATATATATTATCTGTAACTGTTACACACGCCTATAATATATATTATCTGTAACTGTTACATACGCCTATAATATATATTATCTGTAACTGTTACATACGCCCATAATATATATTATCTGTAACTGTTACATACGCCTATAATATATATTATCTGTAACTGTTACATACGCCTATAATATATATTATCTGTAACTGTTACATACGCCCATAATATATATTATCTGTAACTGTTACATACGCCTATAATATATTTTATCTGTAACTGTTACATACGCCCATAATATATATTACCTGTAACTGTTACATACGCCTATAATATATATTATCTGTAACTGTTACATACGCCTATAATATATATTACCTGTAACTGTTACATACGCCCATAATATATATTATCTGTAACTGTTACACACGCCTATAATATATATTATCTTTAACTGTGCATGCAATGTCCTGTATATAATGTACACCCTGCTCACTTATGTAACTGTATTTGTAAACATGTATTATTTGTCTTAACTCTGTGCCCAGGACACACGTGAGAACGAGCGGTAACTCTCACTGTAATACTTCCTGGTAACACATGTTATACATAAAATAAATAACTGTCAGATAGCCACAGGAATGTAGGCACGTGCAGGGAGGGAAAGAGAGAGAGGGGGGGGATGGAGAGGGAAAGAGAGAGAGGGGGGTGGAGAGGGAGAGGGAGAGAGAGAGAGGGAGGGAGAGAGAGAGAGGGGGGGGGGAGAGAGAGGGGGGGGAGAGAGAGAGGAGGGGGTGGGGGGGAGAGAGAGAGGAGAGGGTGGGGGGGGGAGAGAGGGGGGGGTGGGGGGGAGAGAGAGAGGGGGGGGGGAGAGAGAGGAGGGGGTGGGGGGGAGAGAGAGAGGAGAGGGTGGGGGGGGGAGAGAGAGAGGAGAGGGTGGGGGGGGGAGAGAGAGGGGGGGTGGGGGGGAGAGAGAGAGGGGGGGTGGGGGGGAGAGAGGGGGGAGTGGGGGGGGGATAAGAGGGGGGAGTGGGGGGGGAGAGAGGGGGGAGGAGAGGGGGGAGAGGGGGGAGTGGGGGGAGAGAGAGGGGGGAGAGGAGAGGGGGGAGAGGGGGGAGAGAGAGAGGGGAGGAGAGGCGGGGAGAAAGAGAGGGGGGGAGAGGGGGGGAGAGAGAGAGGGGGGGAGAAAGAGAGGAAGGGAGAGGGGGGAGAGAGAGGGGGGAGAGAGAGGGAGGGAGAGGGGAGAGAGAGGGAGGGAGAGGGGGGAGAAGAGAGAGGGAGGGAGAGGGGGGGAGAAGAGAGAGGGAGGGAGAGGGGGGGAGAAGAGAGAGGGAGGGAGAGGGGGGGGAGAAGAGAGAGGGAGGGAGAGGGGGGGAGAAGAGAGAGGGAGGGAGAGGGGGGAGAAGAGAGAGGGAGGGAGAGGGGGGGAGAAGAGGGAGGGAGAGGAAGAGAGAGGGAGGGAGAGGGGGGGAGAGGGGGAGAGCCCGGAGAGTGAGGGAGAGGGGGGGAGAGGGGGAGAGGGGGGGAGAGGGGGGGAGAGGGGGAGATAGAGCGCCCCTCCCCGGCCTCACAGGGCTGTCACTGTCACCCACCGGTACTGAGTGTCCCCAGGGTCTCCTGCAGGTGAAGGTCGAACACCCGGATCTCTGACACGTTGGGGGAGCGCTCCGCCAGCATCCGGACCAGGCGGGACCCCAGGAACCCGCAGCCCCCCGTCACCACGTACACCTGCCCCTGCTGCAGCGCGGCCATCTGTGCGGGGGAGGGGGGAGGAGAGCGGCCCGGTGAGGGGGGGCACAGCGTCACCCCGCGGGGGGGGAGGAGAGGACAATGGCATCCGGTGAGGGGGGGACACAGCGTCACCCTGCAGTGGTGGGGGGGAGGGGGGACAGGTCCCTCCTGCCTTTGTCACCTCATCACCCCGGGGGGGGGGGGAGAGGCAGGGGGGGGAGAGGGAGAGGCAGGGGGGGAGAGGGAGAGGCAGGAGGGGGAGAGGGAGAGGCAGGGGGGGGAGGGAGAGGCAGGGGGTGGGGAGGGAGAGGCAGGGGGTGGGGAGGGAGAGGCAGGGGGGGAGGGAGAGGCAGGGGGGGAGAGGCAGGGGGGGAGAGGAAGAGGGGGGGAGGGAGAGGCAGGGGGGGGGGAGGGAGAGGCAGGGGGGGGAGGGGGAGGGAGAGGCGGGGGGGAGGGAGAGGCGGGGGGGAGAGGCAGGGGGGGAGGGAGAGGCGGGGGGGAGGGAGAGGCGGGGGGAAGGGGGGGAGGGAGAGGCAGGGGGGGAGAGGCAGGGGGGGGAGGGAGAGGCAGGGGGGGGGGGCGGTAGAGGCAGGGGGGAGGGGAGGGAGCAGGGGGAGGGGAGAGAGAGGGGGGGGATAGGCAGGGGGGGAGGGAGAGGGGCCCAGTGAGGGGGGGGGCACAGCGTCACCCCGCGGGGGAGGAGAGGAGAATGGCATCCGGTGAGGGGGGGACACACTGGGACACAGCGTCACCCTGCAGTGGTGGGGGGGAGGGGGGGACAGGTCCCTCCTGCCTTTGTCACCTCATCACCCCGGGGGGGGGGGGGGGAGGGGGGCAAACTCCACGGGCTTAGAGGTCGCTCCTGTAAGCGTTATCAGAGCTAAGAACAGATAAGCTCTCTGACCAGAGGGCAGCGGGGAGGGAGAGGCAGAGGGGGGGGGAGGGAGAGGCGGGGGGGGGGAGGGAGAGGCAGAGGGGGGGAGGGAGAGGCAGGGGGGGAGGGAGAGGGGTGGGGAGAGGCAGGGGAGGGAGAGGCAGGGGGGAGGGAGAGGCGGGGGGAGAGGCAGGGGGGGAGGGAGAGGCGGGGGGAGGGAGAGGCGGGAGGGAGGGAGACGTGGGGGGGGAGGGAGAGGCGCGGAGGGAGGGAGAGGCGCAGGGGGGAGGGAGAGGCGCGAGGGAGGGAGAGGCACGGGGGAGGGAGAGGCGGGTGGGGGGAGAGGCAGGGGGGGAGGGAGAGGTGGGGGGAGGGAGAGGCGGGAGGGAGGGAGACGTGGGGGGGAGGGAGAGGCGCGGGGGGGAGAGGCGGGGGGAGGGAGAGGCGCGGGGGGAGGGAGAGGCGGGTGGGGGGAGAGGCAGGGGGGGAGAGGGAGAGGCAGAGGGGAGGCAGGGGGGGGAGAAGGAGAAGCAGGGGGGAAGGGGGGGATGCAGGGGGGGAGGGAGAGGCAGGGGGGGAGAGGGAGAGGGAGAGGCGGGGGGAGGCAGGGGGGGAGGGAGAGGGGCGGAGGGGGTGGAAGAGGGAGAGGCAGGGGGGAGGGAGAGGCAGAGGGGAGAGGAAGAGGCAGGGGGGGAAAGGGAGAGGCAGGGTGGAGGCAGGGGGGAAAGGGGGGGACGCAGGGGGGGAGGGAGAGGCGGGGGGGAGGGAGAGGCAGGGGGGAGGGAGAGGTGGGGGGATGCAGGGGGGGAGGGGGTGGAAGAGGGAGAGGCAGGGGGGGAGGGAGAGGCAGGGGGGGAGAGGAAGAGGCAGGGGGGGGAGAGGGAGAGGCAGGGGGGGGAGGGAGAGGCAGGGGGGGAGGGAGAGGGCAGGGGGGAGGGGGAGAGGGCAGCAGGGGGGGGAGGAGGGATGGGGCAGGAGGGAGTGGGGAGAGGGCAGCGGGGCAGGAGGGAGGGGGGGAGAGGGCAGCAGGGATGTGGGAGAGGGCAGCAGGGAGGAGGGAGAGGGCAGAATTATCCTGTGCAGAGATCTGTTAACCCTTTGCTACACACCGACAAAAATACAAGTATGTTTTTCCATGGGCACACATATGTACACACAGGCACATGCATGGCCACACACGTACTCAGGGACACATGAATGTGTACATGTATGCACACACAGACACATGAATATGCACACACAGACACATGAATGGGCACACGTATGCACACACAGACATGAATGGGCACACATATGCACACACAGACACATGAATGGGCACACAGACAAATGAATGGGCACAGACACATGAATGGGCACACATATGTACACACAGACACATGAATGCACACAGACACATGAATGGGCACACGTATGCACACACACACATGAATGGGCACACGTATGTACACACAGACACATGAATGCACACACAGACACATGAATGTGCACACGTATGCACACACAGACATGGATGGGCACACATGTGCACACACAGACACATGAATGCACACAGACACATGAATGTGCACACGTATGCACACACAGACATGGATGGGCACACGTGTGCACACACAGACACATGAATGTGCACACGTAATCACGTACAGACACATGAATGCACACAGAAACATGAATGGGCACATATACGTACACAGACACATGAATGGGCTCACGTATGCACACACAGACACACATATGCACACACATATATATATATATATATACACATACATACATCTTATATACATACTATTTTATAACTATATATATATATATTCTATACACACACTATACCTTTGCTGAGTTGCTGTGTGTCCCTGAGTTCGGGACTTTGACACTGACACACACACACAATGATACATACACACACACACACACACACACACACACATACACTGACACTTGCACTGACACTGACTGACACACACCAACATACAATGATATACACACACGCACACTGACACACACTATAACTTTGCTGAGTTGCTGTGTGTCCCTGAGTTCAGGACTCTTAACACTGACACACACACACACACACAATGATACTCACACACACACACGCTGACACTGACAATGACTGACACACACACTGACAGACACACACTAACATACAATGATACACACACACACTATACTGTACCTTTGCTGTGTCCCTGAGCTCCGGACTCTGCTCTCTGCTGCAGCTCAGTATCCTCATGCAGAGAGGGAGGCGGGGGTAACAGGGAGGCGTTATAATTATAAGGCACGTCCTCCCCTCCTAATGCCCCCCATCCTTCCCAATGCCCCCCATCTCCCCCTAATGCCCCCCATCCTACCCTCCCTAATACCCCTCCTTCCCCCCTAATGCCCCCCCATCTCCCCCCTAATGCCCCCCATCTCCCCCCAATGCCCCCCATCCTCCACTCCCTAATCATCCCCAACACCCCTCCTTCCCCCTTAATGCCCCCCATTCTATATATACATTATATACAATATATTGCATGCACACTTAGAGACTATGTATATTATAGGCGTATGAAACAGTTACAGACCAGATTAAAATGTGAGACAGTCTTAGTTTTGAAATAACTTAAACTGGTGGTGGATGTGAGAGTCTCCGGTAGGTTGTTCCAGTTTTGGGGTGCACGGTAAGAGAAGGTTGGAGCGGCCGGATACTTTGTTGAGCCTTGGGACCATGTACAGTCTTTTGGAGTAAGATCTCAGAGGATAAGTGCTGCATGTGGTAGGGGTGAGGAGCTTGTTCAGGTAGCTGGGTAGCTTGCCCAGAAAGTATTTGAAGGAAAGACAGGAAAGGTGAACTTTGCGCCTAGACTCGAGTGATGACCAATCTAGTTCTTTGAGCATTTCGCAGGGATGTGTGTTGTAGTTGCATGGGAGAACAAAACGACAAATTGAATTGTAGAGGGTGTCAAGTTTGCTAAGGTGGGGTTGGGGTGCTGAGCCGTATACTATGTCCCCATAGTCGATAATTGAAATCAGCATCTGCTTTGCGATACGCTTTCTGACCAGCAGACTTAGGGAGGATTTGTTCCTGTAAAGTACACCTAGTTTGGCATAGGTTTTGGATGTCAGGGTATCAATGTGCATCCCGAATGTTAAGTGGGAGTCAAACCATATGCCCAGGTATTTAAAACTAGTAACAGGAGTTAGGGTGGGTTTGGCGTTGGTTCTGATCTGGAGCTCAGTCACTGGAAGCTTTAAAAATGTAGTCTTGTTGTGGAAACACAATAAAGATGCTGCTTCAGGCCATGGCGAACTCTCTGGCGGTAGGGGGGAGTTCCAAATTTAGACATACGCTTACCACCAAACAATCCCTAATGACCCCATTATTCAAGAATCCGGATTTCGCTCCGGGGATGCTTAGTAAAAACTTTTTAATCTGGTCTCAGTCGGGTTATAAACGACTCAAAGATCTGGAGGGGAGCAAATTTATTAAAACATTTGAGCAAATTAAATCAGAGAAAGGAGTGCCAAACTCAGAATTATTTAGATACCTCCAGATCAGAGCTTTTTACAATAAATTCCCAATTCGACCTCCAAGAATGAATTTTGAGCAAAGGTGTTCTAGAGGAATGGACACACGGACACTGACCTCTAGGATGTACATGGAAGTGATCTGTCCTGGGAAGACTGACGAACCCTGACTCAACAACGTGACGAGATGGGAGACTGAATTAGGAGAGACACTAGAAGACGAAGACTGGGATCATATCCTTCAGGCTGCAGCCAAAAGCTCGGTCTGTGCCACGTTAAAGGAGAACGCATTTAAGGTCCTCATGCGTTGGTATCATACCCCACTTAAACTATCTAAATTTGTTAAAGGACATTCGCCGCTCTGCCCAAAGCAGTGTGGGGAATCAGCGGATCTAAAACATATGCTATGGTCTTGCCCGAGGGTGGTCCCGATTTGGGAAAACATTAGGGAATGGTTACAGAGGATCCTCAACTTGGAGATCCCCCTGGATCCGCGGCTGTTCCTTCTGGGCAGACGAATCCCGGGATTGCCAAAAGCGGCACACAAGCTGGTTGCACATTTCGCAACCGCCACACGATGTGAGATCGCAGCAGTATGGAAACAAGCTGAAATTCCAGTTATCCCCCAGAATTCGGAATAGAATTTGGCCCGTTTGCCAGATGGAACAGCTGACCAGTTGGGTCAAGGACTCTGGCTCAAATTTCCTCAAAGTATGGGCCCCGTGGATTGCTCAGATAGACATCCCAGGGGTACATGCCGGCCCGATCCTGCATTAATAGCGTTGCATGCGTTCTCCGGTGACGGGGTGAGACTCACGCACTCTCGTTAGAAGACAGGTAGGATACACCATGGGTTAGGAAGACCGAGTTGCTAAGCCGCTAATTCTGAGAAGACTCCATTAGAATCAGAGCAGTCGAGGATGCAACACTCATGTTACCAGTTCAAGGCCGTCCCACTCTGCCCCCCTCCCCCCTTCCCCCTTTTGTGTGTCCCTGTTGTTGTCCGGTCCGAGTCATGTAGGTCAGGTTTGTCAAGTCTTGTGATTAAATGTAGTTGGTCAAGGATCAAAACTGTGGGTACTGCGATACCGAACAATGGAATGTGTCACATTATATGCTTTGTAAAACCCAATAAAAATTTAAGTTGAAAATTTAAAAAAAAAAATTTAGTCTTGGTCCCAAATACCATTGTTAGTCTTGTCAGTGTTTAAAAACAGTTTGTTTTGGGAAATCCAGTTTTCGAGTC
Organism: Ascaphus truei; assembly: GCF_040206685.1. Taxonomy (NCBI): domain Eukaryota; kingdom Metazoa; phylum Chordata; class Amphibia; order Anura; family Ascaphidae; genus Ascaphus; species Ascaphus truei. The sequence continues at coordinate 183,881 of NW_027456902.1, forward strand.
TCAAAAAGTCAGACTGAAGTATGTGTTGAAGGTCAGAGAGGCTATGGCTGTGTGCATATAGAATTGTGTCATCTGCATACATGTGTATTGAGGCTTCCTTACAAGCTGTGGGAAGATCATTGATGAGAAGAGTAGGGGCCCCAGAACAGAGCCTTGCGGGACACCTCAGGTGATATCCAGGGGGTTAGAGTTAGAGCCAGAGATGGACACATGTTGGGATCTACCTGATAGGTAGGACTGAAACCAGTTTAAAGCATGTTTCCCTATTCCAGAGCACTGGAGTTTGTTAAGCAGGATAGCATGATCAACTGTGTCAAAAGCCTTTGCAAAATCTAGGAATACTGCACCAGTGAGTTGTCCCCGTTCCATTCCACACTGGATTTCATTGCAAACTTTTAGCAGGGTAGTTACGGTGGAGTGTTTGGGGCGAAAGCCAGATTGGAATTGGCTAGGGAAATTTGTCTTGGTATAGTAATCGTTTAATTGGGAGTGGACACATTTTCCCATGACTTTTGATAGGATTGGGAGAAGGGAGATTGGCCTGTAGTTTGAGACAGTGTTTTTGTCCCCACTTTTGAAGATTGGGACAACTCTGGCACTTTTCCAGGTCTTAGGGATATGGCTGCAGACAGCATAGAGTTGACTATGGAAGCAATTGGTTTGGCAATGGCTGGGACACCAAGTCTTAGGAACCTAGATTGTAGTATGTCAGGTCCACATTGGCTGCTTAGTTTTAATTTGAGGAGCGCTTGTGTAATCTCCTCTTCGGATACTGGGCCAAATTGAAAATTGTGGGCAGTGTTGGTGGAGCGTGGGGCTATATGGTTACTCCCAGGATTAGGTTCAGGTTTGTGGTTTGTGTTGCGTTTCGCTAATAAGTTAGTAGCGCACCCCACAAAGTAATCATTGAATGCATGTGCAATGTCAGTGGGGTTTGTCAGAGTAATATCCCCCTTAGTGATATTACTTGGTTGTTGATGGTTAGGAGGCTGGAATATATTGTTGATAACCTTCCAGAAGTTAGCTGGGTTTGATGTATTCTGGAGGAGATTGTCAGAGTAATATTGTGCTTTTGCATGCCTTGTTTGCCTTGTGCACATGTTCCTCATGCATCTGTAGTGATTGAGATCCTTGGTAGTGCCAGTTACTTTGTAGCTTTTCCACAAGGCATCCCTGAACTGGTAGAGTGCTATAAGGTCAGGTGTAACCCATGGAAGGTGACCCCCCGTACCCTTATTTTGCGTAGTGGAGCATGGGTATCGCAGAGTTTTAAGAACTCGGATTGGAAATATTCGAGCGCAGAATCAGGGTCGGGAATTAAATCGATTCTGTACAAGGGCAGTTGGTAAGGGTAGCCAGAAACTGTTGTGGGTTAAAGTTTCTAAATGTTCTAGTGAGGAGAACTTGAGGGCTTGATTGGGACAGTTTAATTTTCCTTACACAGTACACTATTGCATGGTCACTGAAAGTGTCAGGAAGGATGCCAGAGGATTGGATTCTGCTGGGGTTTGAGGAGAGAATCCAGTCTAGCAAGGAATGGTTGTGAGATTTCAGGTTTGTCCGTGTGGGTTGGGAAATGAGTTGCGATAGTTTAAGTGACTTGAGTTGTATCTGGATTTTGTGGTTTTTAGGGTCAAGCCAATTGAAGTTGAAATCCACAAGAACTAGCAGCTCACTCTTCTCATTCAGAGAGGAAATGGAGCCAAGAAACTGGGTGATATCAGCCAGGGATTGTAGAGGGGCTTTAGGGGGGCGGTAGATGCCAGCAAGCAAGATGGGCTTAGAAAAGGGGAGGCTGATTCTGCCAACTAGGATTTCAAAAGAGGGTGGGCTTGGGGGGCAATTTAACAGTGTAAATTATAATGTGTCTGCAATATAAAATAACACCCCTCCTCCTCTCTTTGACCTATCTCTCCTAGAAATGGAGTATCCCTGAATGGCGATATTTGCATCGGTAGCTTTAGGGGTTAGCCATGTTTCTGTGAGAACGATGGCTTTTGGTTTATTCATAAGGCACCATGCCCTTAGTTCATCCAGTTTGGGTAGCAGGCTCCGGATATTTATATGGGTGACAGATAGGCCTTTTTGGAATTTGAAGGGGGTATTCTCAGGAGTATGGGACAGAGCTGAAATGGGAGGGCCTGGGTTAGGTTCAATATCACCTGTTAAAGAGAGTAATAGTATGAGTAGAAATTTGAGTAGTTGTTTGCAAGATGTTACTTTATGATGTTTGCCATTTGAGTGTGCGGTGGTTGGTGAGCGGTTTTCAGGGTTCTCCACCAACATTCAGTAGATAATGCAAGGCTTTTGAGTAATCCAGAGTGTATGGTGACGTTGGGCGTGGGCCAGGAGGGGTGAGTTTGTAGTGGATAGAGGGAGTAATATTTCCATGAGGCCACGAGAAAGAACAAAGTTGAGGTACATACCAGGTTCATTATGCCAGAGGTAGGCAGTGCTGCAAGGAGCTGTTTTGAGCCTAGTGTGTGCAGACTAAACAGCAGGGGTGTGCCTTATCCTTGTCAAATGTTTTTCTGCATTGCAATGCTTGGGTCTATGCAGTGGGCTGAGTAGTAGTAGTGCAGAAGGTAGTTGTGTGCAGTCAGTGTTGGGTGAGGCTGTAGTGAAATAAGTTGTAAAGGGGTGGGGGTTAAATTGTGCAGGCTAACAAGCATACAGAACGGTCATAGTTTGGTCAGAGTAGCTCACCGTTTGTTGCCTTGTGTAGAAGAGTTAGTAGAAAGATGAAGTCCCCAGTCACCTCTAGTCAAACTATAGTCTAACTATATATTCTCACTTAAAAAGTTCACTATATAATGCCAATACAGTTCCTGCAAATGCAGGGGGGTATTGGTTTTATACAGCTAAAGCAGTCATATGACCCTCCCCGCTCCCCAATAAATCAGCTTGTTCCAGTTGGTCAATTAGCAGCACACAGATAAGAGGGGGGGGGGGGGAATTATACACCTTTTGATATTCAAACATACCAAAAGATCAATACATTACTCTGCATCGCCCGCCTGTAACATTACTCTGCATCGCCCGCCTGTAACATTACTCTGCATCGCCCGCCTGTAACATTACTCTGCATCGCCCGCCTGTAACATTACTCTGCATCGCCCGCCTGTAACATTACTCTGCATCACTCGCCTGTAACATTACTCTGCATCGCCCGCCTGTAACATTACTCTGCATCGCCCGCCTGTAACATTACTCTGCATCGCCCGCCTGTAACATTACTCTGCATCGCCCGCCTGTAACATTACTCTGCATCGCCCGCCTGTAACATTACTCTGCATCGCCCGCCTGTAACATTACAGGAAACATTACTCTGCATCGCCCGCCTGTAACATTACTCTGCATCGCCCGCCTGTAACATTACTCTGCATCGCCCGCCTGTAACATTACTCTGCATCGCCCGCCTGTAACATTACTCTGCATCGCCCGCCTGTAACATTACTCTGCATCGCCCGCCTGTAACATTACTCTGCATCGCCCGCCTGTAACATTACTCTGCATCGCCCGCCTGTAACATTACTCTGCATCGCCCGCCTGTAACATTACAGGAAACATTACTCTGCATCGCCCGCCTGTAACATTACTCTGCATCGCCCGCCTGTAACATTACTCTGCATCGCCCGCCTGTAACATTACTCTGCATCGCCCGCCTGTAACATTACTCTGCATCGCCCGCCTGTAACATTACTCTGCATCGCCCGCCTGTAACATTACTCTGCATCGCCCGCCTGTAACATTACTCTGCATCGCCCGCCTGTAACATTACTCTGCATCGCCCGCCTGTAACATTACTCTGCATCGCCCGTTTTGGCTCACTTCCTCGCACAGCAGGATATTAGGAATACGATAGCGTTATACTTTATCTGACCTAGAAACTGGGGCTGGTGTTGTATCACTCCCTTTGTTTGTTGTTTTAGGCGTGCTGCGCACACCAAGCTTACACATTGAGAATTCCTTCCTGTGCCTATTTCTGATCTAATCCAAATTTCCTTTGGGGGGGAATCCCATAACTTTATATCAACGTGTGTGTGTGTGTGTGTGTGTGTGTGTGTGTGTGTGTGTGTGTGTGTGTGTGTGTGTGTGTGTGTGTGTGTGTGTGTGTGTGTGTGTGGCCATAGAGGGGTTGTCAGGGCTGGACCGCGCTGACGCTGAGGCTCGCCTGCTGAAATCTGCGCGATTTCATGCCCATGCAGGCGAGGAGCGGGCGCGATCGGGAGGCGGGGGGAGACTGAGGGATGCGGGGCAGTGACGTCACTGGGCCAATCACCCGCGACGCACCGACGTCAACGTCACGGCGCCGACGTCCCGGCGCAGTGATGTTGACGCTGCTCCGCGCTGATTGGATGTTTTCAGCCGACAGCGCTCTGAAAAACAGTTTGGCTGTCGGCTGAAAAATCCAGCGCCTCAGCACGCCTGCGGAAGCTCGCGTGAGCCCCTCTAAAGGCATCCTCATGGAGGATGCAGGGGCTCAGCGCGGAGCTCAGCCTTAGAGTAGGAAAGGGTCAGTTTGCCACAATCCCAGGCTGATAGGAGACACGTGACTCACTAACTGATGAGTATGACATTTTTTTCTCTGCTGACAATAGCAGAACCTTATACATTGTTACTATTCTCGCACTGTTAGTACAAACAGTACTTGTCTCCTATCAGACTGGTATTGTTATTACTTGTCTCCTATCAGACTGGTATTGTTATTACTTGTCTCCTATCAGACTGGTATTGTTATTACTTGTCTCCTATCAGACTGGTATTGTTATTACTTGTCTCCTATCAGACTGGTATTGTTATTACTTGTCTCCTATCAGACTGGGATTGTTATTACTTGTCTCCTATCAGACTGGCTTGACAGCCAATGACAGCCAATAAGAGCGAGCACAAACCCACAGACAAACATCTCAGTTTTATATATATATAGATTACCGGTTCCTTGGTTTAATTTTGAGATTTGTATCAATGATTTGATTGCGGCTTTAACACACACACACACACACACACACACACACACACACACACACACACACACACACACACACACACACACACACACACACACACACACACACACACACACACACACACACACACACACACACACACACACACACACACACACACACACACACACACACACACACACACACACACACACCATTTTAAGTTATGGTGGGTGAAAAAGGCAACAAAAAACCTCCACCGTTAGCATATAGCCAATAAAGAATATCACTTGTGAGCACATTCACATGTCTTAGACAGGTCTGCACCCCTGCCTTTCAACCATTATCACCTAGTATACAGTGCTCCCACTGCAGCAAGGGAGTCTGGGAAATGACATGCAAATGAGCACACAATGTGTCACCTTTTGCCTGGAATATCCATTCACATGGAGCCCATTTAAGTAAATGCATCGCCGTTCACACCTCTTTTAGGCACAGCATGGGACTAGCAAAGCAAAGCAAGTCAAACCACTCACAGACATGTTTCAACCTTCATGGGTACATATATATATATATACACACACACACACACATATATATACATATATATATATATATATATATATATATATATATATATATATATATAGGCACAGCATGGGACTAGCAAAGCAAAGCAAGTCAAACCACTCACAGACATGTTTCAACCTTCATGGGTGTATATATATATATATATATATATATATATATATATATATATATATATACACATATACAGTGGTTGACAAATCACCAACAAATCTACTCGCCACACAAAAAAATCTACTCGCCACCTAGTACCAAATGTGTGCTGCTTGGGCCAATATTTACTCGCCCGGGGGTTAAATCCACTCGCCCGGGGCGAGCAAATGTATAGGTTTGTCGAACACTGCACATATATATATATGAAAAAATCACACCCAGTTGGCACACTGTAAACAATAGTAAGATGCTGATGCTTGCCCCATATGCACATGTAAAAAATAGATTTTACCAGATTGGAGTCCGGAGGAAGGTCACGTTGAGTGGACCGAAACGTTGGAGGTGGTGCCATGTTACTTTGAATACAGCTTCATTGGAACTACTGGACTGTGTGCTGTCTCGTTTTTTCCGGACTCCAATCTGGTAAAATCTATTTTTTATATATATATATACACACACACACACACACACACACACACACACACACACACACACACACACACACACACACACACGCTTTCCCTTTGTTGCTCTCCCCCCCACCGCCCTCCATCGTCCTTCACCCCACCATGCAATCACGGATGGGGAACACTGGTTGACAGACATGACTGCCCAAAGGACAGGGCGAAGTGCAGAAGTGGGTGGAGCGTGGAGAGAGGAAAGTAGTGCGTGTTCTCCAGATGTTAAATGGAGGCAGACACATGGCAGGTCTGTGTCATAATAAATCTTCAAACATTTTCCACGTAGAAACACTTCCCATTGCTATCCTCTCCTGGCACTGGGAGAACGCCCAGGCAGTTCCTATGGAAGTTCCCTAAAATCTGCAGCTGCACACGCACAGCTAAAACGCTCCGTGTAGTATACAGCTGGCCTTACAGAACCCAAAAACACCAAGTGGTTCTGATACATGGGTGTAGGTGTAGCAGTGGATTAAACCCCTCTTCTCTGGGTCACTCCACCCAACCCCCCACACCACCCAACTCCACGTACCCCGAAACCAACCACATCACCCAACTCCCCACACCACCCAACTCCACGTACCCCGAAACCAACCACATCACCCAACTCCCCACACCACCCAACTCCACGTACCCCGAAACCAACCACATCACCCAACTCCCCACACCACCCAACTCCACGTACCCCGAAACCAACCACATCACCCAACTCCCCACACCACCCAACTCCACGTACCCCGAAACCAACCACATCACCCAACTCCCCACACCAACCAACCACACCACCCACTCAACTCCCCAAACCACCCAACCAACCACACCACCCAACCCCCACACCAACCAACCACACCACTCCCCACACCAACTCCCCACACCACCCAACCACACCACTCCCCACCCAACCACACCACTCCCCACCCAACCAACCACACCACCCAACCCCCCACACCACCCAATTCCACGCACCCCAAAACCAACCACACCACCCAATTCCCCACACCACTCCCCACCCAACCAACCACACCACTCCCCACCCAACCAATCACACCACCCAACCCCCCACACCAACCAACCACATCACCCAACTCCCCACACCACCCAACTCCACGTACCCCGAAACCAACCACATCACCCAACTCCCCACACCACCCAACTCCACGTACCCCGAAACCAACCACATCACCCAACTCCCCACACCACCCAACTCCACGTACCCCGAAACCAACCACATCACCCAACTCCCCACACCAACCAACCACACCACCCACTCAACTCCCCAAACCACCCAACCAACCACACCACCCAACCCCCCACACCAACCAACCACACCACTCCCCACACCAACTCCCCACACCACCCAACCACACCACTCCCCACCCAACCACACCACTCCCCACCCAACCAACCACACCACCCAACCCCCCACACCACCCAATTCCACGCACCCCAAAACCAACCACACCACCCAATTCCCCACACCACTCCCCACCCAACCAACCACACCACTCCCCACCCAACCAATCACACCACCCAACCCCCCACACCAACCAACCACACCACTCCCCACCCCCCAACCAACCACACCACCCAACCCCCCACACCAACCAACCACACCACTCCCCACCCAACCAACCACACCACCCAACCCCCCACACCACCCAACTCCACGCACCCCAAAACCAACCACACCACCCAACTCCCCACACCAACCAACCACACCACTCCCCACTCAACCAACCACACCACTCCCCACCCAACCACACCACCCAACTCCCCACCCAACCACTCCCCAACCAACCACTCTGTGCCCAGGAGATGCGTGAGAACAAGACGTAACTCTCACTGTATTACTTCCTGGTAACACATTTTATAAATATATAAAAATATTGCCCTGGTCATATATTCTGCACGTCACAAGGGGGCCTGTCGGTGACCACAGGATTGCCACACTAAAGGGTTAAACGCCTTTAAATAAATAGCCCCGCGCTCCTTCGAAAGATCCGACACTCGTTAACGTGATGGTTTTACTTCTCTGTACGTGGTGAATAATTAACAAAATGTTGCATTTCTCTGGGAACACTGAATTCAAGCACATCAGCTCGTCCTGCGTATCCGCCTGGCTGAGGACGACTGATTACTGCAAGCAAAGAACGGGACAAATAGAACGATTCCTCTGTGCAGTTGGGCTGCCAAACAGTCTGATTACCAAAAGACATTTGGTAAATATTGTAAGAAAATAAAAAATAAAGAGAGCCTCCAGAAGGTTAACACGGAAATGTTACACGTTTAACAATACATACATGTGGTTAGCGTTTACAGGTGTCGGTCTGCTCGATCGGATTTAACAAGTCACTGTCTTTGCTTCACTTTGATTCTAGGTGGGACTGACCCTTTAAACAGCCTGTAAAGAAAGCCGCGGCCCTGATATATCCTGCGGGCGTGTTCGTCGTGTTTTCCCAGACCCGGCAGAGTGATTATACCGGGAGGGATGTTATCCCGTGTCCCTGAGATGCCCCGGGCAGAGTGATTATACCGGGAGGGATGTTATCCCGATCCCCGTGTCCCTGAGATGCCCCGGGCAGAGTGATTATACCGGGAGGGATGTTATCCCGATCCCGTGTCCCTGAGATGCCCCGGGCAGAATGATTTATACCGGGAGGGATGTTATCCCGATCCCGTGTCCCTGAGATGCCCCGGGCAGAATGATTTATACCGGGAGGGATGTTATCCCGATCCCGTGTCCCTGAGATGCCCCGGGCAGAATGATTTATACCGGGAGGGATGTTATCCCGTGTCCCTGAGATGCCCCGGGCAGAATGATTATACCGGGAGGGATGTTATCCCGTGTCCCTGAGATGCCCCGGGCAGAATGATTATACCGGGAGGGATGTTATCCTGATCCCGTGTCCCTGAGATGCCCCGGGCAGAATGATTATACCGGGAGGGATGTTATCCCGATCCCGTGTCCCTGAGATGCCCCGGGCAGAATGATTATACCGGGAGGGATGTTATCCCGTGTCCCTGAGATGCCCCGGGCAGAATGATTATACCGGGAGGGATGTTATCCCGTGTCCCTGAGATGCCCCGGGCAGAGTGATTATACCGGGAGGGATGTTATCCCGTGTCCCTGAGATGTCCCAGGCAGAATGATTATACCGGGAGGGATGTTATCCCGATCCCCGTGTCCCTGAGATGCCCCGGGCAGAATGATTTATACCGGGAGGGATGTTATCCCGATCCCGTGTCCCTGAGATGCCCCGGGCAGAATGATTTATACCGGGAGGGATGTTATCCCGATCCCGTGTCCCTGAGATGCCCCGGGCAGAATGATTTATACCGGGAGGGATGTTATCCCGATCCCGTGTCCCTGAGATGCCCCGGGCAGAATGATTTATACCGGGAGGGATGTTATCCCGTGTCCCTGAGATGCCCCGGGCAGAATGATTATACCGGGAGGGATGTTATCCCGTGTCCCTGAGATGCCCCGGGCAGAATGATTATACCGGGAGGGATGTTATCCTGATCCCGTGTCCCTGAGATGCCCCGGGCAGAATGATTATACCGGGAGGGATGTTATCCCGATCCCGTGTCCCTGAGATGCCCCGGGCAGAATGATTATACCGGGAGGGATGTTATCCCGTGTCCCTGAGATGCCCCGGGCAGAATGATTTATACCGGGAGGGATGTTATCCCGATCCCGTGTCCCTGAGATGCCCCGGGCAGAATGATTATACCGGGAGGGATGTTATCCCGTGTCCCTGAGATGCCCCGGGCAGAATGATTTATACCGGGAGGGATGTTATCCCGATCCCCGTGTCCCTGAGATGCCCCGGGCAGAATGATTATACCGGGAGGGATGTTATCCCGATCCCGTGTCCCTGAGATGCCCCGGGCAGAATGATTATACCGGGAGGGATGTTATCCCGTGTCCCTGAGATGCCCCGGGCAGAATGATTATACCGGGAGGGATGTTATCCCGATCCCGTGTCCCTGAGATGCCCCGGGCAGAGTGATTATACCGGGAGGGATGTTATCCCGATCCCCGTGTCCCTGAGATGCCCCGGGCAGAGTGATTATACCGGGAGGGGTGTTATCCCGTGTCCCTGAGATGTCCCGGGCAGAATGTTTATACCGGGAGGGATGTTATCCCGAGTCCCTGAGATGCCCCGGGCAGAGTGATTATACCGGGAGGGATGTTATCCCGTGTCCCTGAGATGCCCCGGGCAGAATGATTATACCGGGAGGGATGTTATCCCGATCCCGTGTCCCTGAGATGTCCCGGGCAGAAAGATTATACCGGGAGGGATGTTATCCCGTGTCCCTGAGATGCCCCGGGCAGAATGATTATACCGGGGGGGATGTTATCCCGATCCCGTGTCCCTGAGATGCCCCGGGCAGAATGATTATACCGGGAGGGATGTTATCCCGTGTCCCTGAGATGCCCCGGGCAGAATGATTATACCGGGAGGGATGTTATCCCGAGTCCCTGAGATGCCCCGGGCAGAATGATTATACCGGGAGGGATGTTATCCCGTGTCCCTGAGATGTCCCGGGCAGAATGATTATACCGGGAGGGATGTTATCCCGTGTCCCTGAGATGCCCCGGGCAGAATGATTATACCGGGAGGGATGTTATCCCGTGTCCCTGAGATGCCCCGGGCAGAGTGATTATACCGGGAGGGATGTTATCCCGTGTCCCTGAGATGCCCCGGGCAGAATGATTATACCGGGAGGGATGTTATCCCGATCCCGTGTCCCTGAGATACCCCGGGCAGAAAGTTTATACCGGGAGGGATGTTATCCCGTGTCCCCGAGATGCCCCGGGCAGAATGATTATACCGGGAGGGATGTTATCCCGATCCCCGTGTCCCTGAGATGCCCCGGGCAGAGTGATTATACCGGGAGGGATGTTATCCCGTGTCCCTGAGATGCCCCGGGCAGAATGATTATACCGGGAGGGATGTTATCCCGTGTCCCTGAGATGCCCCGGGCAGAGTGATTATACCGGGAGGGATGTTATCCCGTGTCCCTGAGATGCCCCGGGCAGAGTGATTATACCGGGAGGGATGTTATCCCGTGTCCCTGAGATGCCCCGGGCAGAGTGATTATACCGGGAGGGATGTTATCCCGGTCCCGTGTCCCTGAGATGCCCCGGGCAGAATGATTATACCGGGAGGGATGTTATCCCGATCCCGTGTCCCTGAGATGCCTCGGGCAGAATGATTATACCGGGAGGGATGTTATCCCGTGTCCCTGAGATGCCCCGGGCAGAGTGATTATACCGGGAGGGATGTTATCCCGTGTCCCTGAGATGTCCCGGGCAGAATGATTATACCGGGAGGGATGTTATCCCGTGTCCCTGAGATGCCCCGGGCAGAATGATTATACCGGGAGGGATGTTATCCCGTGTCCCTGAGATGCCCCGGGCAGAATGATTATACCGGGAGGGATGTTATCCCGTGTCCCTGAGATGCCCCGGGCAGAGTGATTATACCGGGAGGGATGTTATCCCGTGTCCCTGAGATGCCCCGGGCAGAGTGATTATACCGGGAGGGATGTTATCCCGGTCCCGTGTCCCTGAGATGCCCCGGGCAGAGTGATTATACCGGGAGGGATGTTATCCCGGTCCCGTGTCCCTGAGATGCCCCGGGCAGAATGATTATACCGGGAGGGATGTTATCCCGTGTCCCTGAGATGCCCCGGGCAGAATGATTATACCGGGAGGGATGTTATCCCGATCCCGTGTCCCTGAGATGCCCCGGGCAGAATGATTATACCGGGAGGGATGTTATCCCGTGTCCCTGAGATGCCCCGGGCAGAATGATTATACCGGGAGGGATGTTATCCCGATCCCCGTGTCCCTGAGATGCCCCGGGCAGAATGATTATACCGGGAGGGATGTTATCCCGATCCCGTGTCCCTGAGATGCCCCGGGCAGAAAGATTATACCGGGAGGGATGTTATCCCGTGTCCCTGAGATGTCCCGGGCAGAATGATTATACCGGGAGGGATGTTATCCTGATCCCCGAGTCCCTGAGATGCCCCGGGCAGAGTGATTATACCGGGAGGGATGTTATCCCGATCCCGTGTCCCTGAGATGCCCCGGGCAGAATGATTATACTGGGAGGGATGTTATCCCGTGTCCCTGAGATGCCCCGGGCAGAATGATTATACCGGGAGGGATGTTATCCCGTGTCCCTGAGATGCCCCGGGCAGAATGATTATACCGGGAGGGATGTTATCCCGTGTCCCTGAGATGTCCCGGGCAGAATGATTATACCGGGAGGGATGTTATCCCGTGTCCCTGAGATGCCCCGGGCAGAATGATTATACCGGGAGGGATGTTATCCTGATCCCCGAGTCCCTGAGATGCCCCGGGCAGAATGATTATACCGGGAGGGATGTTATCCCGATCCCGTGTCCCTGAGATGTCCCGGGCAGAATGATTATACCGGGAGGGATGTTATCCCGTGTCCCTGAGATGCCCCGGGCAGAATGATTATACCGGGAGGGATGTTATCCCGATCCCGTGTCCCTGAGATGCCCCGGGCAGAGTGATTATACCGGGAGGGATGTTATCCCGTGTCCCTGAGATGCCCCGGGCAGAGTGATTATACCGGGAGGGATGTTATCCCGTGTCCCTGAGATGTCCCGGGCAGAATGATTATACCGGGAGGGATGTTATCCCGTGTCCCTGAGATGCCCCGGGCAGAATGATTATACCGGGAGGGATGTTATCCCGATCCCGTGTCCCTGAGATGCCCCGGGCAGAATGATTATACCGGGAGGGATGTTATCCCGTGTCCCTGAGATGCCCCGGGCAGAGTGATTATACCGGGAGGGATGTTATCCCGATCCCGTGTCCCTGAGATGCCCCGGGCAGAGTGATTATACCGGGATGGATGTTATCCCGTGTCCCTGAGATGCCCCGGGCAGAATGATTATACCGGGAGGGATGTTATCCTGATCCCCGAGTCCCTGAGATGCCCCGGGCAGAATGATTATACCGGGAGGGATGTTATCCCGATCCCGTGTCCCTGAGATGTCCCGGGCAGAATGATTATACCGGGAGGGATGTTATCCCGTGTCCCTGAGATGCCCCGGGCAGAATGATTATACCGGGAGGGATGTTATCCCGTGTCCCTGAGATGCCCCGGGCAGAGTGATTATACCGGGAGGGATGTTATCCCGTGTCCCTGAGATGCCCCGGGCAGAATGATTATACCGGGAGGGATGTTATCCCGATCCCGTGTCCCTGAGATGCCCCGGGCAGAATGATTATACCGGGAGGGATGTTATCCCGTGTCCCTGAGATGCCCCGGGCAGAATGATTATACCGGGAGGGATGTTATCCCGTGTTCCTGAGATGCCCCGGGCAGAATGATTATACCGGAAGGGATGTTATCCCGTGTCCCTGAGATGCCCCGGGCAGAATGATTATACCGGGAGGGATGTTATCCCGTGTCCCTGAGATGCCCCGGGCAGAATGATTATACCGGGAGGGATGTTATCCCGTGTCCCTGAGATGCCCCGGGCAGAATGATTATACCGGGAGGGATGTTATCCCGATCCCCGTGTCCCTGAGATGCCCCGGGCAGAATGATTATACCGGGAGGGATGTTATCCCGATCCCGTGTCCCTGAGATGCCCCGGGCAGAATGATTATACCGGGAGGGATGTTATCCCGTGTCCCTGAGATGCCCCGGGCAGAATGATTATACCGGGAGGGATGTTATCCCGATCCCCGTGTCCCTGAGATGTCCCGGGCAGAATGATTATACCGGGAGGGATGTTATCCCGATCCCGTGTCCCTGAGATGCCCCGGGCAGAATGATTATACCGGGAGGGATGTTATCCCATGTCCCTGAGATGCCTCGGGCAGAATGATTATACCGGGAGGGATGTTATCCCGATCCCGTGTCCCTGAGATGCCCCGGGCAGAATGATTATACCGGGAGGGATGTTATCCTGATCCCGTGTCCCTGAGATGCCCCGGGCAGAAAGATTATACCGGGAGGGATGTTATCCTGATCCCGTGTCCCTGAGATGTCCCGGGCAGAATGATTATACCGGGAGGGATGTTATCCCGATCCCGTGTCCCTGAGATGCCCCGGGCAGAATGATTATACCGGGAGGGATGTTATCCTGATCCCGTGTCCCTGAGATGCCCCGGGCAGAAAGATTATACCGGGAGGGATGTTATCCCGATCCCGTGTCCCTGAGATGTCCCGGGCAGAATGATTATACCGGGAGGGATGTTATCCCGATCCCGTGTCCCTGAGATGCCCCGGGCAGAGTGATTATACCGGGAGGGATGTTATCCTGATCCCCGAGTCCCTGAGATGCCCCGGGCAGAGTGATTATACCGGGAGGGATGTTATCCCGATCCCCGTGTCCCTGAGATGTCCCGGGCAGAATGATTATACCGGGAGGGATGTTATCCCGATCCCGTGTCCCTGAGATGCCCCGGGCAGAATGATTATACCGGGAGGGATGTTATCCCGTGTCCCTGAGATGCCCCGGGCAGAGTGATTATACCGGGAGGGATGTTATCCCGTGTCCCTGAGATGCCCCGGGCAGAGTGATTATACCGGGAGGGATGTTATCCCGTGTCCCTGAGATGCCCCGGGCAGAGTGATTATACCGGGAGGGATGTTATCCCGTGTCCCTGAGATGCCCCGGGCAGAATGATTATACCGGGAGGGATGTTATCCTGATCCCCGAGTCCTTGAGATGCCCCGGGCAGAGTGATTATACCGGGAGGGATGTTATCCCGTGTCCCTGAGATGCCCCGGGCAGAGTGATTATACCGGGAGGGATGTTATCCCGTGTCCCTGAGATGCCCCGGGCAGAGTGATTATACCGGGAGGGATGTTATCCCGATCCCGTGTCCCTGAGATGCCCCGGGCAGAGTGATTATACCGGGAGGGATGTTATCCCGATCCCGTGTCCCTGAGATGTCCCGGGCAGAGTGATTATACCGGGAGGGATGTTATCCCGTGTCCCTGAGATGCCCCGGGCAGAATGATTATACCGGGAGGGATGTTATCCCGATCCCGTGTCCCTGAGATGCCCCGGGCAGAATGATTATACCGGGAGGGATGTTATCCCGATCCCGTGTCCCTGAGATGCCCCGGGCAGAATGATTATACCGGGAGGGATGTTATCCCGTGTCCCTCAGATGCCCCGGGCAGAATGATTATACCGGGAGCGATGTTATCCCGTGTCCCGGAGATGCCCCGGGCAGAATGATTATACCGGGAGGGATGTTATCCCGATCCCCGTGTCCCTGAGATGCCCCGGGCAGAGTGATTATACCGGGAGGGATGTTATCCCGATCCCGTGTCCCTGAGATGCCCCGGGCAGAGTGATTATACCGGGAGGGATGTTATCCCGTGTCCCTGAGATGCCCCGGGCAGAATGATTATACCGGGAGGGATGTTATCCCGATCCCCGTGTCCCTGAGATGCCCCGGGCAGAATGATTATACCGGGAGGGATGTTATCCCGATCCCGTGTCCCTGAGATGCCCCGGGCAGAATGATTATACCGGGAGGGATGTTATCCCGATCCCGTGTCCCTGAGATGCCCCGGGCAGAATGATTATACCGGGAGGGATGTTATCCCGATCCCCGTGTCCCTGAGATGTCCCGGGCAGAATGATTATACCGGGAGGGATGTTATCCCGTGTCCCTGAGATGCCCCGGGCAGAATGATTATACCGGGAGGGATGTTATCCTGATCCCCGAGTCCTTGAGATGCCCCGGGCAGAATGATTATACCGGGAGGGATGTTATCCCGTGTCCCTGAGATGTCCCGGGCAGAATGTTTATACCGGGAGGGATGTTATCCCGTGTCCCTGAGATGCCCCGGGCAGAGTGATTATACCGGGAGGGATGTTATCCCGATCCCGTGTCCCTGAGATGCCCCGGGCAGAATGATTATACTGGGAGGGATGTTATCCCGTGTCCCTGAGATGCCCCGGGCAGAATGATTATACCGGGAGGGATGTTATCCTGATCCCCGAGTCCTTGAGATGCCCCGGGCAGAGTGATTATACCGGGAGGGATGTTATCCCGTGTCCCTGAGATGCCCCGGGCAGAGTGATTATACCGGGAGGGATGTTATCCCGTGTCCCTGAGATGCCCCGGGCAGAATGATTATACCGGGAGGGATGTTATCCTGATCCCCGAGTCCTTGAGATGCCCCGGGCAGAATGATTATACCGGGAGGGATGTTATCCCGTGTCCCTGAGATGCCCCGGGCAGAGTGATTATACCGGGAGGGATGTTATCCCGATCCCGTGTCCCTGAGATGCCCCGGGCAGAGTGATTATACCGGGAGGGATGTTATCCCGTGTCCCTGAGATGCCCCGGGCAGAGTGATTATACCGGGAGGGATGTTATCCCGATCCCGTGTCCCTGAGATGCCCCGGGCAGAATGATTATACCGGGAGGGATGTTATCCCGATCCCGTGTCCCTGAGATGCCCCGGGCAGAATGATTATACCGGGAGGGATGTTATCCCGTGTCCCTCAGATGCCCCGGGCAGAATGATTATACCGGGAGGGATGTTATCCCGTGTCCCGGAGATGCCCCGGGCAGAATGATTATACCGGGAGGGATGTTATCCCGATCCCCGTGTCCCTGAGATGCCCCGGGCAGAGTGATTATACCGGGAGGGATGTTATCCCGATCCCGTGTCCCTGAGATGCCCCGGGCAGAGTGATTATACCGGGAGGGATGTTATCCCGTGTCCCTGAGATGCCCCGGGCAGAATGATTATACCGGGAGGGATGTTATCCCGTGTCCCTGAGATGCCCCGGGCAGAATGATTATACCGGGAGGGATGTTATCCCGATCCCCGTGTCCCTGAGATGCCCCGGGCAGAATGATTATACCGGGAGGGATGTTATCCCGATCCCGTGTCCCTGAGATGCCCCGGGCAGAATGATTATACCGGGAGGGATGTTATCCCGATCCCGTGTCCCTGAGATGCCCCGGGCAGAATGATTTATACCGGGAGGGATGTTATCCCGTGTCCCTGAGATGCCCCGGGCAGAATGATTATACCGGGAGGGATGTTATCCCGTGTCCCTGAGATGCCCCGGGCAGAATGATTATACCGGGAGGGATGTTATCCCGTGTCCCTGAGATGCCCCGGGCAGAATGATTATACCGGGAGGGATGTTATCCCGATCCCCGTGTCCCTGAGATGTCCCGGGCAGAATGATTATACCGGGAGGGATGTTATCCCGTGTCCCTGAGATGCCCCGGGCAGAATGATTATACCGGGAGGGATGTTATCCTGATACCCGAGTCCTTGAGATGCCCCGGGCAGAGTGATTATACCGGGAGGGATGTTATCCTGATCCCCGAGTCCTTGAGATGCCCCGGGCAGAGTGATTATACCGGGAGGGATGTTATCCTGATCCCCGAGTCCTTGAGATGCCCCGGGCAGAATGATTATACCGGGAGGGATGTTATCCCGTGTCCCTGAGATGTCCCGGGCAGAATGTTTATACCGGGAGGGATGTTATCCCGTGTCCCTGAGATGCCCCGGGCAGAGTGATTATACCGGGAGGGATGTTATCCCGATCCCGTGTCCCTGAGATGCCCCGGGCAGAATGATTATACCGGGAGGGATGTTATACCGATCCCCGAGTCCTTGAGATGCCCCGGGCAGAGTGATTATACCGGGAGGGATGTTATCCCGTGTCCCTGAGATGCCCCGGGCAGAATGATTATACCGGGAGGGATGTTATCCCGTGTCCCTGAGATGCCCCGGGCAGAGTGATTATACCAGGAGGGATGTTATCCCGATCCCGTGTCCCTGAGATGCCCCGGGCAGAATGATTATACCGGGAGGGATGTTATACCGATCCCCGAGTCCCTGAGATGCCCCGGGCAGAGTGATTATCCCGGGAGGGATGTTATCCCGATCCCGTGTCCCTGAGATGCCCCGGGCAGAATGATTATACCGGGAGGGATGTTATACCGATCCCCGAGTCCCTGAGATGCCCCGGGCAGAGTGATTATACCGGGAGGGATGTTATACCGATCCCCGTGTCCCTGAGATGTCCCGGGCAGAATGATTATACCGGGAGGGATGTTATCCCGTGTCCCTGAGATGCCCCGGGCAGAGTGATTATACCGGGAGGGATGTTATCCCGATCCCGTGTCCCTGAGATGTCCCGGGCAGAATGATTATACCGGGAGGGATGTTTATCCCGTGTCCCTGAGATGCCCCGGGCAGAATGATTATACCGGGAGGGATGTTATCCCGATCCCGTGTCCCTGAGATGCCCCGGGCAGAATGATTATACCGGGAGGGATGTTATCCCGATCCCGTGTCCCTGAGATGTCCCGGGCAGAATGATTATACCGGGAGGGATGTTATCCCGTGTCCCTGAGATGCCCCGGGCAGAATGATTATACCGGGAGGGATGTTATCCCGTGTCCCTGAGATGCCCCGGGCAGAATGATTATACCGGGAGGGATGTTATCCCGATCCCGTGTCCCTGAGATGCCCCGGGCAGAATGATTATACCGGGAGGGATGTTATCCCGTGTCCCTGAGATGTCCCGGGCAGAATGATTATACCGGGAGGGATGTTATCCTGATCCCCGAGTCCCTGAGATGCCCCGGGCAGAATGATTATACCGGGAGGGATGTTATCCCGTGTCCCTGAGATGCCCCGGGCAGAGTGATTATACCGGGAGGGATGTTATCCCGTGTCCCTGAGATGCCCCGGGCAGAATGATTATACCGGGAGGGATGTTATCCTGATCCCGTGTCCCTGAGATGCCCCGGGCAGAGTGATTATACCGGGAGGGATGTTATCCCGATCCCGTGTCCCTGAGATGTCCCGGGCAGAATGATTATACCGGGAGGGATGTTATCCCGTGTCCCTGAGATGCCCCGGGCAGAGTGATTATACCGGGAGGGATGTTATCCCGATCCCGTGTCCCTGAGATGCCCCGGGCAGAGTGATTATACCGGGAGGGATGTTATCCTGATCCCCGAGTCCCTGAGATGCCCCGGGCAGAGTGATTATACCGGGAGGGGTGTTATCCCGTGTCCCTGAGATGCCCCGGGCAGAATGATTATACCGGGAGGGATGTTATCCCGATCCCCGAGTCCCTGAGATGCCCCGGGCAGGATGATTATACCGGGAGGGGTGTTATCCCGTGTCCCTGAGATGCCCCGGGCAGAATGATTATACCGGGAGGGATGTTATCCCGTGTCCCTGAGATGCCCCGGGCAGAATGATTATACCGGGAGGGATGTTATCCCGTGTCCCTGAGATGCCCCGGGCAGAATGATTATACCGGGAGGGATGTTATCCCGTGTCCCTGAGATGCCCCGGGCAGAATGATTATACCGGGAGGGATGTTATCCCGTGTCCCTGAGATGCCCCGGGCAGAATGATTATACCGGGAGGGATGTTATCCCGATCCCGTGTCCCTGAGATGTCCCGGGCAGAATGATTATACCGGGAGGGATGTTATCCCGTGTCCCTGAGATGCCCCGGGCAGAGTGATTATACCGGGAGGGATGTTATCCCGATCCCGTGTCCCTGAGATGCCCCGGGCAGAGTGATTATACCGGGAGGGATGTTATCCCGATCCCGAGTCCTTGAGATGCCCCGGGCAGAATGATTATACCGGGAGGGATGTTATCCCGTGTCCCTGAGATGCCCCGGGCAGAGTGATTATACCGGGAGGGATGTTATCCCGTGTCCCTGAGATGCCCCGGGCAGAATGATTATACCGGGAGGGATGTTATCCCGTGTCCCTGAGATGCCCCGGGCAGAATGATTATACCGGGAGGGATGTTATCCCGATCCCGTGTCCCTGAGATGCCCCGGGCAGAATGATTATACCGGGAGGGATGTTATCCCGATCCCGTGTCCCTGAGATGCCCCGGGCAGAATGATTATACCGGGAGGGATGTTATCCTGATCCCGTGTCCCTGAGATGCCCCGGGCAGAATGATTATACCGGGAGGGATGTTATCCCGTGTCCCTGAGATGTCCCGGGCAGAATGATTATACCGGGAGGGATGTTATCCCGATCCCGTGTCCCTGAGATGCCCCGGGCAGAATGATTATACCGGGAGGGATGTTATCCCGTGTCCCTGAGATGCCCCGGGCAGAGTGATTATACCGGGAGGGATGTTATCCCGTGTCCCTGAGATGCCCCGGGCAGAATGATTATACCGGGAGGGATGTTATCCTGATCCCGTGTCCCTGAGATGCCCCGGGCAGAATGATTATACCGGGAGGGATGTTATCCCGTGTCCCCGAGATGCCCCGGGCAGAATGATTATACCGGGAGGGATGTTATCCCGATCCCGTGTCCCTGAGATGCCCCGGGCAGAATGATTATACCGGGAGGGATGTTCTCCTGATCCCCGAGTCCTTGAGATGCCCCGGGCAGAATGATTATACCGGGAGGGATGTTATCCCGTGTCCCTGAGATGCCCCGGGCAGAATGATTATACCGGGAGGGATGTTATCCCGATCCCCGTGTCCCTGAGATGTCCCGGGCAGAATGATTATACCGGGAGGGATGTTATCCCGATCCCCGTGTCCCTGAGATGTCCCGGGCAGAATGATTATACCGGGAGGGATGTTATCCCGATCCCCGTGTCCCTGAGATGTCCCGGGCAGAATGATTATACCGGGAGGGATGTTATCCCGTGTCCCTGAGAGGCCCCGGGCAGAATGATTATACCGGGAGGGATGTTATCCTGATCCCCGAGTCCTTGAGATGCCCCGGGCAGAGTGATTATACCGGGAGGGATGTTATCCCGTGTCCCTGAGATGCCCCGGGCAGAGTGATTATACCGGGAGGGATGTTATCCCGATCCCGTGTCCCTGAGATGCCCCGGGCAGAATGATTATACCAGGAGGGATGTTATCCCGTGTCCCTGAGATGCCCCGGGCAGAGTGATTATACCGGGAGGGATGTTATCCCGATCCCGTGTCCCTGAGATGCCCCGGGCAGAATGATTATACCGGGAGGGATGTTATCCCGTGTCCCTGAGATGCCCCGGGCAGAATGATTATACCGGGAGGGATGTTATCCCGTGTCCCTGAGATGCCCCGGGCAGAGTGATTATCCCGGGAGGGATGTTATCCCGATCCCGTGTCCCTGAGATGCCCCGGGCAGAATGATTATACCGGGAGGGATGTTATACCGATCCCCGAGTCCCTGAGATGCCCCGGGCAGAGTGATTATACCGGGAGGGATGTTATACCGATCCCCGTGTCCCTGAGATGTCCCGGGCAGAATGATTATACCGGGAGGGATGTTATCCCGTGTCCCTGAGATGCCCCGGGCAGAGTGATTATACCGGGAGGGATGTTATCCCGATCCCGTGTCCCTGAGATGTCCCGGGCAGAATGATTATACCGGGAGGGATGTTTATCCCGTGTCCCTGAGATGCCCCGGGCAGAATGATTATACCGGGAGGGATGTTATCCCGATCCCGTGTCCCTGAGATGCCCCGGGCAGAATGATTATACCGGGAGGGATGTTATCCCGATCCCGTGTCCCTGAGATGTCCCGGGCAGAATGATTATACCGGGAGGGATGTTATCCCGTGTCCCTGAGATGCCCCGGGCAGAATGATTATACCGGGAGGGATGTTATCCCGTGTCCCTGAGATGCCCCGGGCAGAATGATTATACCGGGAGGGATGTTATCCCGATCCCGTGTCCCTGAGATGCCCCGGGCAGAATGATTATACCGGGAGGGATGTTATCCCGTGTCCCTGAGATGTCCCGGGCAGAATGATTATACCGGGAGGGATGTTATCCTGATCCCCGAGTCCCTGAGATGCCCCGGGCAGAATGATTATACCGGGAGGGATGTTATCCCGTGTCCCTGAGATGCCCCGGGCAGAGTGATTATACCGGGAGGGATGTTATCCCGTGTCCCTGAGATGCCCCGGGCAGAATGATTATACCGGGAGGGATGTTATCCTGATCCCGTGTCCCTGAGATGCCCCGGGCAGAGTGATTATACCGGGAGGGATGTTATCCCGATCCCGTGTCCCTGAGATGTCCCGGGCAGAATGATTATACCGGGAGGGATGTTATCCCGTGTCCCTGAGATGCCCCGGGCAGAGTGATTATACCGGGAGGGATGTTATCCCGATCCCGTGTCCCTGAGATGCCCCGGGCAGAGTGATTATACCAGGAGGGATGTTATCCTGATCCCCGAGTCCCTGAGATGCCCCGGGCAGAGTGATTATACCGGGAGGGGTGTTATCCCGTGTCCCTGAGATGCCCCGGGCAGAATGATTATACCGGGAGGGATGTTATCCCGATCCCCGAGTCCCTGAGATGCCCCGGGCAGGATGATTATACCGGGAGGGGTGTTATCCCGTGTCCCTGAGATGCCCCGGGCAGAATGATTATACCGGGAGGGATGTTATCCCGTGTCCCTGAGATGCCCCGGGCAGAATGATTATACCGGGAGGGATGTTATCCCGTGTCCCTGAGATGCCCCGGGCAGAATGATTATACCGGGAGGGATGTTATCCCGTGTCCCTGAGATGCCCCGGGCAGAATGATTATACCGGGAGGGATGTTATCCCGTGTCCCTGAGATGCCCCGGGCAGAATGATTATACCGGGAGGGATGTTATCCCGATCCCGTGTCCCTGAGATGTCCCGGGCAGAATGATTATACCGGGAGGGATGTTATCCCGTGTCCCTGAGATGCCCCGGGCAGAGTGATTATACCGGGAGGGATGTTATCCCGATCCCGTGTCCCTGAGATGCCCCGGGCAGAGTGATTATACCGGGAGGGATGTTATCCCGATCCCGAGTCCTTGAGATGCCCCGGGCAGAATGATTATACCGGGAGGGATGTTATCCCGTGTCCCTGAGATGCCCCGGGCAGAGTGATTATACCGGGAGGGATGTTATCCCGTGTCCCTGAGATGCCCCGGGCAGAATGATTATACCGGGAGGGATGTTATCCCGTGTCCCTGAGATGCCCCGGGCAGAATGATTATACCGGGAGGGATGTTATCCCGATCCCGTGTCCCTGAGATGCCCCGGGCAGAATGATTATACCGGGAGGGATGTTATCCCGATCCCGTGTCCCTGAGATGCCCCAGGCAGAATGATTATACCGGGAGGGATGTTATCCTGATCCCGTGTCCCTGAGATGCCCCGGGCAGAATGATTATACCGGGAGGGATGTTATCCCGTGTCCCTGAGATGTCCCGGGCAGAATGATTATACCGGGAGGGATGTTATCCCGATCCCGTGTCCCTGAGATGCCCCGGGCAGAATGATTATACCGGGAGGGATGTTATCCCGTGTCCCTGAGATGCCCCGGGCAGAGTGATTATACCGGGAGGGATGTTATCCCGTGTCCCTGAGATGCCCCGGGCAGAATGATTATACCGGGAGGGATGTTATCCTGATCCCGTGTCCCTGAGATGCCCCGGGCAGAATGATTATACCGGGAGGGATGTTATCCCGTGTCCCCGAGATGCCCCGGGCAGAATGATTATACCGGGAGGGATGTTATCCCGATCCCGTGTCCCTGAGATGCCCCGGGCAGAATGATTATACCGGGAGGGATGTTCTCCTGATCCCCGAGTCCTTGAGATGCCCCGGGCAGAATGATTATACCGGGAGGGATGTTATCCCGTGTCCCTGAGATGCCCCGGGCAGAATGATTATACCGGGAGGGATGTTATCCCGATCCCCGTGTCCCTGAGATGTCCCGGGCAGAATGATTATACCGGGAGGGATGTTATCCCGATCCCCGTGTCCCTGAGATGTCCCGGGCAGAATGATTATACCGGGAGGGATGTTATCCCGATCCCCGTGTCCCTGAGATGTCCCGGGCAGAATGATTATACCGGGAGGGATGTTATCCCGTGTCCCTGAGAGGCCCCGGGCAGAATGATTATACCGGGAGGGATGTTATCCTGATCCCCGAGTCCTTGAGATGCCCCGGGCAGAGTGATTATACCGGGAGGGATGTTATCCCGTGTCCCTGAGATGCCCCGGGCAGAGTGATTATACCGGGAGGGATGTTATCCCGATCCCGTGTCCCTGAGATGCCCCGGGCAGAATGATTATACCAGGAGGGATGTTATCCCGTGTCCCTGAGATGCCCCGGGCAGAGTGATTATACCGGGAGGGATGTTATCCCGATCCCGTGTCCCTGAGATGCCCCGGGCAGAATGATTATACCGGGAGGGATGTTATCCCGTGTCCCTGAGATGCCCCGGGCAGAATGATTATACCGGGAGGGATGTTATCCCGTGTCCCTGAGATGCCCCGGGCAGAATGATTATACCGGGAGGGATGTTATCCCGATCCCCGTGTCCCTGAGATGCCCCGGGCAGAGTGATTATACCGGGAGGGATGTTATCCCGATCCCGTGTCCCTGAGATGCCCCGGGCAGAGTGATTATACCGGGAGGGATGTTATCCCGTGTCCCTGAGATGCCCCGGGCAGAATGATTATACCGGGAGGGATGTTATCCCGATCCCCGTGTCCCTGAGATGCCCCGGGCAGAATGATTATACCGGGAGGGATCTTATCCCGATCCCGTGTCCCTGAGATGCCCCGGGCAGAATGATTATACCGGGAGGGATGTTATCCCGATCCCGTGTCCCTGAGATGCCCCGGGCAGAATGATTATACCGGGAGGGATGTTATCCCGATCCCCGTGTCCCTGAGATGTCCCGGGCAGAGTGATTATACCGGGAGGGATGTTATCCCGTGTCCCTGAGATGCCCCGGGCAGAATGATTATACCGGGAGGGATGTTATCCTGATCCCCGAGTCCTTGAGATGCCCCGGGCAGAGTGATTATACCGGGAGGGATGTTATCCCGTGTCCCTGAGATGTCCCGGGCAGAATGATTATACCGGGAGGGATGTTATCCCGTGTCCCTGAGATGCCCCGGGCAGAGTGATTATACCGGGAGGGATGTTATCCCGATCCCGTGTCCCTGAGATGCCCCGGGCAGAATGATTATACCGGGAGGGATGTTATCCCGTGTCCCTGAGATGTCCCGGGCAGAATGTTTATACCGGGAGGGATGTTATCCCGTGTCCCTGAGATGCCCCGGGCAGAGTGATTATACCGGGAGGGATGTTATCCCGATCCCGTGTCCCTGAGATGTCCCGGGCAGAATGATTATACCGGGAGGGAAGTTATCCCGTGTCCCTGAGATGCCCCGGGCAGAATGATTATACCGGGAGGGATGTTATCCTGATCCCCGAGTCCTTGAGATGCCCCGGGCAGAGTGATTATACCGGGAGGGATGTTATGCCGATCCCCGTGTCCCTGAGATGCCCCGGGCAGAGTGATTATACCGGGAGGGATGTTATCCCGTGTCCCCGTGTCCCTGAGATGCCCCGGGCAGAGTGATTATACCGGGAGGGATGTTATCCCGTGTCCCTGAGATGCCCCGGGCAGAGTGATTATACCGGGAGGGATGTTATCCTGATCCCGTGTCCCTGAGATGCCCCGGGCAGAATGATTATACCGGGAGGGATGTTATCCCATGTCCCTGAGATGCCCCGGGCAGAATGATTATACCGGGAGGGATGTTATCCCGAGTCCCTGAGATGCCCCGGGCAGAATGATTATACCGGGAGGGATGTTATCCCGATCCCGTGTCCCTGAGATGCCCCGGGCAGAATGATTATACCGGGAGGGATGTTATCCCGTGTCCCTGAGATGTCCCGGGCAGAATGATTATACCGGGAGGGATGTTATCCCGTGTCCCTGAGATGCCCCGGGCAGAATGATTATACCGGGAGGGATGTTATCCCGATCCCCGTGTCCCTGAGATGCCCCGGGCAGAGTGATTATACCGGGAGGGATGTTATCCCGATCCCGTGTCCCTGAGATGCCCCGGGCAGAGTGATTATACCGGGAGGGATGTTATCCCGTGTCCCTGAGATGCCCCGGGCAGAATGATTATACCGGGAGGGATGTTATCCCGATCCCCGTGTCCCTGAGATGCCCCGGGCAGAATGATTATACCGGGAGGGATCTTATCCCGATCCCGTGTCCCTGAGATGCCCCGGGCAGAATGATTATACCGGGAGGGATGTTATCCCGATCCCGTGTCCCTGAGATGCCCCGGGCAGAATGATTATACCGGGAGGGATGTTATCCCGATCCCCGTGTCCCTGAGATGTCCCGGGCAGAGTGATTATACCGGGAGGGATGTTATCCCGTGTCCCTGAGATGCCCCGGGCAGAATGATTATACCGGGAGGGATGTTATCCTGATCCCCGAGTCCTTGAGATGCCCCGGGCAGAGTGATTATACCGGGAGGGATGTTATCCCGTGTCCCTGAGATGTCCCGGGCAGAATGATTATACCGGGAGGGATGTTATCCCGTGTCCCTGAGATGCCCCGGGCAGAGTGATTATACCGGGAGGGATGTTATCCCGATCCCGTGTCCCTGAGATGCCCCGGGCAGAATGATTATACCGGGAGGGATGTTATCCCGTGTCCCTGAGATGTCCCGGGCAGAATGTTTATACCGGGAGGGATGTTATCCCGTGTCCCTGAGATGCCCCGGGCAGAGTGATTATACCGGGAGGGATGTTATCCCGATCCCGTGTCCCTGAGATGTCCCGGGCAGAATGATTATACCGGGAGGGAAGTTATCCCGTGTCCCTGAGATGCCCCGGGCAGAATGATTATACCGGGAGGGATGTTATCCTGATCCCCGAGTCCTTGAGATGCCCCGGGCAGAGTGATTATACCGGGAGGGATGTTATCCCGATCCCCGTGTCCCTGAGATGCCCCGGGCAGAGTGATTATACCGGGAGGGATGTTATCCCGTGTCCCCGTGTCCCTGAGATGCCCCGGGCAGAGTGATTATACCGGGAGGGATGTTATCCCGTGTCCCTGAGATGCCCCGGGCAGAGTGATTATACCGGGAGGGATGTTATCCTGATCCCGTGTCCCTGAGATGCCCCGGGCAGAATGATTATACCGGGAGGGATGTTATCCCGTGTCCCTGAGATGCCCCGGGCAGAGTGATTATACCGGGAGGGATGTTATCCCGATCCCGTGTCCCTGAGATGCCCCGGGCAGAATGATTATACCGGGAGGGATGTTATCCTGATCCCCGTGTCCCTGAGATGCCCCGGGCAGAGTGATTATACCGGGAGGGATGTTATCCCGAGTCCCTGAGATGCCCCGGGCAGAATGATTATACCGGGAGGGATGTTATCCCGATCCCGTGTCCCTGAGATGCCCCGGGCAGAATGATTATACCGGGAGGGATGTTATCCCGTGTCCCTGAGATGTCCCGGGCAGAATGATTATACCGGGAGGGATGTTATCCCGTGTCCCTGAGATGCCCCGGGCAGAATGATTATACCGGGAGGGATGTTATCCTGATCCCGTGTCCCTGAGATGCCCCGGGCAGAATGATTATACCGGGAGGGATGTTATCCCGATCCCGTGTCCCTGAGATGCCCCGGGCAGAATGATTATACCGGGAGGGATGTTATCCCGATCCCGTGTCCCTGAGATGCCCCGGGCAGAGTGATTATACCGGGAGGGATGTTATCCCGTGTCCCTGAGATGCCCCGGGCAGAATGATTATACCGAGAGGGATGTTATCCCGTGTCCCTGAGATGCCCCGGGCAGAATGATTATACCGGGAGGGATGTTATCCCGATCCCCGTGTCCCTGAGATGCCCCGGGCAGAATGATTATACCGGGAGGGATGTTATCCCGGTCCCGTGTCCCTGAGATGCCCCGGGCAGAATGATTATACCGGGAGGGATGTTATCCTGATCCCCGAGTCCCTGAGATGCCCCGGGCAGAATGATTATACCGGGAGGGATGTTATCCTGATCCCCGAGTCCCTGAGATGCCCCGGGCAGAATGATTATACCGGGAGGGATGTTATCCCGATCCCGTGTCCCTGAGATGTCCCGGGCAGAATGATTATACCGGGAGGGATGTTATCCCGTGTCCCTGAGATGCCCCGGGCAGAATGATTATACCGGGAGGGATGTTATCCCGTGTCCCTGAGATGCCCCGGGCAGAATGATTATACCGGGAGGGATGTTATCCCGATCCCCGTGTCCCTGAGATGCCCCGGGCAGAGTGATTATACCGGGAGGGATGTTATCCCGTGTCCCTGAGATGTCCCGGGCAGAATGATTATACCGGGAGGGATGTTATCCCGTGTCCCTGAGATGCCCCGGGCAGAATGATTATACCGGGAGGGATGTTATCCCGTGTGCCTGAGATGCCCCGGGCAGAATGATTATACCGGGAGGGGTGTTATCCCGATCCCGTGTCCCTGAGATGCCCCGGGCAGAGTGATTATACCGGGAGGGATGTTATCCCGTGTCCCTGAGATGCCCCGGGCAGAATGATTATACCGGGAGGGATGTTATCCTGATCCCCGAGTCCTTGAGATGCCCCTGGCAGAGTGATTATACCGGGAGGGATGTTATCCCGTGTCCCTGAGATGCCCCGGGCAGATTTATTATACCGGGAGGGATGTTATCCCGATCCCCGAGTCCCTGAAATGTCCCGGGCAGAGTGATTATACCGGGAGGGATGTTATCCCGTGTCCCTGAGATGCCCCGGGCAGAGTGATTATACCGGGAGGGATGTTATCCCGGTCCCGTGTCCCTGAGATGTCCCGGGCAGAGTGATTATACCGGGAGGGATGTTATCCCGGTCCCGTGTCCCTGAGATGTCCCGGGCAGAATGATTATACCGGGAGGGATGTTATCCCGTGTCCCTGAGATGCCCCGGGCAGAATGATTATACCGGGAGGGATGTTATCCCGTGTCCCTGAGATGCCCCGGGCAGAGTGATTATACCGGGAGGGATGTTATCCCGATCCCCGAGTCCCTGAGATGTCCCGGGCAGAGTGATTATACCGGGAGGGATGTTATCCCGTGTCCCTGAGATGCCCCGGGCAGAATGATTATACCGGGAGGGATGTTATCCCGTGTCCCTGAGATGTCCCGGGCAGAGTGATTATACCGGGAGGGATGTTATCCCGTGTCCCTGAGATGCCCCGGGCAGAATGATTATACCGGGAGGGATGTTATCCCGATCCCGTGTCCCTGAGATGCCCCGGGCAGAATGATTATACCGGGAGGGATGTTATCCCGTGTCCCTGAGATGCCCCGGGCAGAGTGATTATACCGGGAGGGATGTTATCCCGGTCCCGTGTCCCTGAGATGTCCCGGGCAGAATGATTATACCGGGAGGGATGTTATCCCGTGTCCCTGAGATGCCCCGGGCAGAGTGATTATACCGGGAGGGATGTTATCCCGTGTCCCTGAGATGCCCCGGGCAGAGTGATTATACCGGGAGGGATGTTATCCCGATCCCCGAGTCCCTGAGATGTCCCGGGCAGAGTGATTATACCGGGAGGGATGTTATCCCGTGTCCCTGAGATGTCCCGGGCAGAGTGATTATACCGGGAGGGATGTTATCCTGATCCCCGAGTCCCTGAGATGCCCCGGGCAGAGTGATTATACCGGGAGGGATGTTATCCCGTGTCCCTGAGATGCCCCGGGAAGAATGATTATACCGGGAGGGATGTTATCCCGATCCCGTGTCCCTGAGAGGCCCCGGGAAGAATGATTATACCGGGAGGGATGTTATCCCGTGTCCCTGAGATGCCCCGGGCAGAATGATTATACCGGGAGGGATATTATCCCGATCCCCGTGTCCCTGAGATGCCCCGGGCAGAATGATTATACCGGGAGGGATGTTATCCCGTGTCCCTGAGATGCCCCGGGCAGAATGATTATACCGGGAGGGATGTTATCCCGATCCCCGTGTCCCTGAGATGCCCCGGGCAGAGTGATTATACCGGGAGGGATGTTATCCCGTGTCCCTGAGATGCCCCGGGCAGAATGATTATACCGGGAGGGATGTTATCCCGATCCCGTGTCCCTGAGATGTCCCGGGCAGAATGATTATACCGGGAGGGATGTTATCCCGTGTCCCTGAGATGCCCCGGGCAGAATGATTATACCGGGAGGGATGTTATCCCGTGTCCCTGAGATGCCCCGGGCAGAATGATTATACCGGGAGGGATGTTATCCCGTGTCCCTGAGATGCCCCGGGCAGAGTGATTATACCGGGAGGGATGTTATCCCGTGTCCCTGAGATGCCCCGGGCAGAATGATTATACCGGGAGGGATGTTATCCCGTGTCCCTGAGATGTCCCGGGCAGAGTGATTATACCGGGAGGGATGTTATCCCGATCCCGTGTCCCTGAGATGCCCCGGGCAGAGTGATTATACCGGGAGGGATGTTATCCCGATCTCGTGTCCCTGAGATGCCCCGGGCAGAGTGATTATACCGGGAGGGATGTTATCCCGATCCCGTGTCCCTGAGATGTCCCGGGCAGAATGATTATACCGGGAGGGATGTTATCCCGATCCCGTGTCCCTGAGATGTCCCGGGCAGAGTGATTATACCGGGAGGGATGTTATCCCGTGTCCCTGAGATGCCCCGGGCAGAGTGATTATACCGGGAGGGATGTTATCCCGATCCCGTGTCCCTGAGATGCCCCGGGCAGAATGATTATACCGGGAGGGATGTTATCCCGTGTCCCTGAGATGCCCCGGGCAGAGTGATTATACCGGGAGGGATGTTATCCCGTGTCCCTGAGATGCCCCGGGCAGAGTGATTATACCGGGAGGGATGTTATCCCGATCCCGTGTCCCTGAGATGCCCCGGGCAGAATGATTATACCGGGAGGGATGTTATCCCGTGTCCCTGAGATGCCCCGGGCAGAATGATTATACCGGGAGGGATGTTATCCCGTGTCCCTGAGATGCCCCGGGCAGAATGATTATACCGGGAGGGATGTTATCCCGTGTCCCTGAGATGCCCCGGGCAGAATGATTATACCGGGAGGGATGTTATCCCGATCCCGTGTCCCTGAGATGCCCCGGGCAGAATGATTATACCGGGAGGGATGTTATCCCGATCCCGTGTCCCTGAGATGTCCCGGGCAGAATGATTATACCGGGAGGGATGTTATCCCGTGTCCCTGAGATGCCCCGGGCAGAGTGATTATACCGGGAGGGATGTTATCCCGATCCCGTGTCCCTGAGATGCCCCGGGCAGAATGATTATACCGGGAGGGATGTTATCCCGTGTCCCTGAGATGCCCCGGGCAGAATGATTATACCGGGAGGGATGTTATCCCGTGTCCCTGAGATGCCCCGGGCAGAATGATTATACCGGGAGGGATGTTATCCCGTGTCCCTGAGATGCCCCGGGCAGAATGATTATACCGGGAGGGATGTTATCCCGATCCCGTGTCCCTGAGATGCCCCGGGCAGAATGATTATACCGGGAGGGATGTTATCCCGATCCCGTGTCCCTGAGATGCCCCGGGCAGAATGATTATACCGGGAGGGATGTTATCCCGATCCCGAGTCCCTGAGATGTCCCGGGCAGAATGATTATACCGGGAGGGATGTTATCCCGATCCCGTGTCCCTGAGATGCCCCGGGCAGAATGATTATACCGGGAGGGATGTTATCCCGAGTCCCTGAGATGCCCCGGGCAGAATGATTATACCGGGAGGGATGTTATCCCGTGTCCCTGAGATGTCCCGGGCAGAATGATTATACCGGGAGGGATGTTATCCCGTGTCCCTGAGATGCCCCGGGCAGAATGATTATACCGGGAGGGGTGTTATCCCGTGTCCCTGAGATGCCCCGGGCAGAGTGATTATACCGGGAGGGATGTTATCCCGTGTCCCTGAGATGCCCCGGGCAGAGTGATTATACCGGGAGGGATGTTATCCCGTGTCCCTGAGATGCCCCGGGCAGAATGATTATACCGGGAGGGATGTTATCCCGTGTCCTTGAGATGCCCCGGGCAGAATGATTATACCGGGAGGGATGTTATCCCGTGTCCCCGAGATGCCCCGGGCAGAGTGATTATACCGGGAGGGATGTTATCCCGATCCCGTGTCCCTGAGATGCCCCGGGCAGAGTGATTATACCGGGAGGGATGTTATCCCGTGTCCCTGAGATGTCCCGGGCAGAGTGATTATACCGGGAGGGATGTTATCCCGTGTCCCTGAGATGCCCCGGGCAGAATGATTATACCGGGAGGGATGTTATCCCGATCCCCGTGTCCCTGAGATGCCCCGGGCAGAGTGATTATACCGGGAGGGATGTTATCCCGATCCCGTGTCCCTGAGATGCCCCGGGCAGAATGATTATACCGGGAGGGATGTTATCCCGTGTCCCTGAGATGCCCCGGGCAGAATGATTATACCGGGAGGGATGTTATCCCGATCCCGTGTCCCTGAGATGCCCCGGGCAGAGTGATTATACCGGGAGGGATGTTATCCCGATCCCGTGTCCCTGAGATGCCCCGGGCAGAATGATTATACCGGGAGGGATGTTATCCCGTGTCCCTGAGATGCCCCGGGCAGAGTGATTATACCGGGAGGGATGTTATCCCGTGTCCCTGAGATGCCCCGGGCAGAATGATTATACCGGGGGGGATGTTATCCCGATCCCGTGTCCCTGAGATGCCCCGGGCAGAATGATTATACCGGGAGGGGTGTTATCCCGATCCCGTGTCCCTGAGATGCCCCGGGCAGAATGATTATACCGGGAGGGATGTTATCCCGATCCCCGTGTCCCTGAGATGCCCCGGGCAGAATGATTATACCGGGAGGGATGTTATCCCGAGTCCCTGAGATGCCCCGGGCAGAATGATTATACCGGGAGGGATGTTATCCCGATCCCGTGTCCCTGAGATGCCCCGGGCAGAATGATTATACCGGGAGGGATGTTATCCCGATCCCGTGTCCCTGAGATGCCCCCGAGATGCCCCGGGCAGAAAGCTTATATCATCAGCATCCTCTCCAGCCCGTGTCTCCCCACGGCTGGATGAAGCCTCCCCAGTGATCTCCCAGGTCCTGCGGTAACAGCCTCTCTTCTCCACGTCGCTCCCACACATTCCCTCATCCCATCCTCTCCAGCCCGTGTCTCCCCACTGCTGGATGAAACCTCCCCAGTGATCTCCCAGGTCCTGCGGTTACAGTATCTCTTCTCCACGTCGCTCCCACACATTCCCTCATCCCATCCTCCCCAGCCCGTGTCTCCCCCTCCCACACATTCCCTCATCCCATCCTCTCCAGCCCGTGTCTCCCCACTGCTGGATGAAACCTCTCCAGTGATCTCCCAGGTCCTGCGGTTACAGCATCTCTTCTCCACGTCGCTCCCACACATTCCCTCATCCCATCCTCCCCAGCCCGTGTCTCCCCACTGCTGGATGAAACCTCCCCAGTGATCTCCCAGGTCCTGCGGTTACAGCCTCTCTTCTCCACGTCGCTCCCACACATTCCCTCATCCCATCCTCCCCAGCCCGTGTCTCCCCACTGCTGGATGAAGCCTCCCCAGTGATCTCCCAGGTCCTGCGGTTACAGCCTCTCTTCTCCACGTCGCTCCCACACATTCCCTCATCCCATCCTCTCCAGCTCGTGTCTCCCCACTGCTGGATGAAGCCTCCCCAGTGATCTCCCAGGTCCTGCGGTTACAGTATCTCTTCTCCACGTCGCTCCCACACATTCCCTCATCCCATCCTCTCCAGCCCGTGTCTCCCCACTGCTGGATGAAGCCTCCCCAGTGATCTCCCAGGTCCTGCGGTTACAGCCTCTCTTCTCCACGTCGCTCCCACACATTCCCCCATCCCATCCTCTCCAGCCCGTGTCTCCCCACTGCTGGATGAAGCCTCCCCAGTGATCTCCCAGGTCCTGCGGTTACAGCCTCTCTTCTCCACGTCGCTCCCACACATTCCCTCATCCCATCCTCCCCAGCCCGTGTCTCCCCGCTGCTGGATGAAGTCTCCCCAGTGATCTCCCAGGTCCTGCAGTTACAGCCTCTTCTCCATGTCGCTCCCACACACTCCCTCATCCCATCCTCTCCAGCCCATGTCTCCCCGCTGCTGGATGAAGTCTCCCCACTGCTGGAGGAAGCCTCCCCAGTGATCTCCCAGGTCCTGCGGTTACAGCCTCTCTTCTCCAAGTCGCTCCCACACATTCCCTCATCCCATCCTCTCCAGCCCGTGTCTCCCCACTGCTGGATGAAGCCTCCCCAGTGATCTCCCAGGTCCTGCGGTTACAGCCTCTCTTCTCCACGTCGCTCCCACACATTCCCTCATCCCATCCTCTCCAGCCCGTGTCTCCCCACTGCTGGATGAAGCCTCCCCAGTGATCTCCCAGGTGCTGCGGTTACAGCCTCTCTTCTCCACGTCGCTCCCACACATTCCCTCATCCCATCCTCTCCAGCCCGTGTCTCCCCACTGCTGGATGAAGCCTCCCCAGTGATCTCCCAGGTCCTGCGGTTACAGCCTCTTCTCCATGTCGCTCCCACACTCCCTCATCCCATCCTCTCCAGCCCGTGTCTCCCCGCTGCTGGATGAAGTCTCCCAACTGCTGGAGGAAGCCTCCCCAGTGATCTCCCAGGTCCTGCGGTTACAGCCTCTCTTCTCCACGTCGCTCCCACACATTCCCTCATCCCATCCTCTCCAGCCCGTGTCTCCCCTCTGCTGGATGAAGCCTCCCCAGTGATCTCCCAGGTCCTGCGGTTACAGCCTCTCTTCTCCACGTCGCTCCCACACATTCCCTCATCCCATCCTCTCCAGCCCGTGTCTCCCCACTGCTGGATGAAGCCTCCCCAGTGATCTCCCAGGTCCTGCGGTTACAGCCTCTTCTCCACGTCGCTCCCACACATTCCCTCATCCCATCCTCTCCAGCCCGTGTCTCCCCACTGCTGGATGAAGCCTCCCCAGTGATCTCCCAGGTCCTGCGGTTACAGCCTCTTCTCCACGTCGCTCCCACACATTCCCCCATCCCATCCTCCCCAGCCCGTGTCTCCCCACTGCTGGATGAAGTCTCCCCAGTGATCTCCCAGGTCCTGCGGTTACAGCCTCTCTTCTCCACGTCGCTCCCACACATTCCCCCATCCCATCCTCTCCAGCCCGTGTCTCCCCACTGCTGGATGACGTCTCCCCAGTGATCCCCCAGGTCCTGCGGTTACAGCCTCTCTTCTCCATCTTTGTCCAACGACGGTTATTTCTTCTTGCGGTCAGTCTGGACCACCGCCATTTTTATTTCTTCCCCCCCGTGAAGATGTCGCAGACTTTTTTGTGCTCTCTAACCATTAATTCTATAAATACGCAGTGTATAAATAGCAATATACACAATCGGCGCGCGGCCTTCCTCTTTCTCAGAACGTTATCACTGTTAGACGCGTCGTTCCTTTTCGTAGCAGAGACCCCACGCCACTTACACAATCCCAGCAGAGACCCCACGCCACTTACACAATCCCAGCAGAGACCCCCACGCCACTTACACAATCCCAGCAGAGACCCCACGCCACTTACACAATCCCAGCAGAGACCCCCACGCCACATACACAATCCCAGCAGAGACCCCACGCCACTTACACAATCCCAGCAGAGACGCCACGCCACTTACACAATCCCAGCAGAGACCCCACGCCACTTACACAATCCCAGCAGAGACGCCACTTACACAATCCCAGCACAGACCCCACGCCACTTACACAATCCCAGCAGAGACCCCACGCCACTTACACAATCCCAGCAGAGACCCCACGCCACTTACACAATCCCAGCAGAGACGCCACTTACACAATCCCAGCAGAGACCCCATTTACACAATCCCAGCAGAGACCCCACACCACTTACACAATCCCAGCAGAGACCCCCACGCCACTTACACAATCCCAGCAGAGACCCCACGCCACTTACACAATCCCAGCAGAGACCCCACGCCACTTACACAATCCCAGCAGAGACCCCACGCCACTTACACAATCCCAGCAGAGACCCCACTTACACAATCCCAGCAGAGACCCCACTTACACAATCCCAGCAGAGACCCCACACCACTTACACAATCCCAGCAGAGACCCCACTTACACAATCCCAGCAGAGACCCCACTTACACAATCCCAGCAGAGACCCCCACGCCACTTACACAATCCCAGCAGAGACCCCACGCCACTTACACAATCCAGCAGAGACCCCCACGCCACTTACACAATCCCAGCAGAGACCCCACGCCACTTACACAATCCCAGCACAGACCCCCACGCCACTTACACAATCCCAGCAGAGACCCCACGCCACTTACACAATCCAGCAGAGACCCCACGCCACTTACACAATCCAGCAGAGACGCCACTTACACAATCCCAGCAGAGACCCCCACGCCACATCCGATGTGACAAATGAGTTAGTTCTGTTCCTTCTTCTCCTAAGTATGGGTCATTTCCGCAGAGTGCGGCGCGCAAGGGGGCGTGGGTGAAGGTAGTGGGTCAGAGTGCGGTGCGCAGGGGGAGGTGGGGGAGGGTAATGGGGCAGAGTGCGGTGCGCAGGGGGAGGTGGGGGAGGGTAGTGGGGCAGAGTGCGGTGCGCAGGGGGAGGGTAGTGGGCAGAGTGCGGTGTGCAGGGGGGAGGTGGGGGAGGGTAGTGGGGCAGAGTGCGGTGCGCAGGGGGAGGTGGGGGAGGGTAGTGGGGCAGAGTGCGGTGCGCAGGGGGAGGGTAGTGGGGAAGAGTGCGGTGTGCAGGGAGAGGTGGGGAGGGTAGTGGGGCAGAGTGCGGTGCGCAGGGGAGGTGGGAGAGGGTATTGGGGCAGAGTGCTGTGCGCAGGGGGAGGTGGAGAGGGTAGTGGGGCAGAGTACGGTGCGCAGGGGGAGGTGGGGGAGGGTAGTGGGGCAGAGTACGGTGCGCAGGGGGAGGTTGGGGAGGGTAGTGGGGCAGAGTACGGTGCGCAGGGGAGGTGGGGGAGGGTAGTGGGGCAGAGTACGGTGCGCAGGGGGAGGTTGGGGAGGGTAGTGGGGCAGAGTACGGTGTGCAGGGGGAGGTGGGGGAGGGTAGTGGGGCAGAGTGCGGTTTGCAGGGGGGAGGTGGGGGGAGGGTAGTGGGGCAGAGTGCGGTGCGCAGGGGGAGGTGGGAGAGGGTATTGGGGCAGAGTGCTGTGCGCAGGGGGAGGTGGGGAGGGTAGTGGGGCAGAGTACGGTGCGCAGGGGGAGGTGGGGGAGGGTAGTGGGGCAGTGTACGGTGCGCAGGGGGAGGTTGGGGAGGGTAGTGGGGCAGAGTACGGTGCGCAGGGGGAGGTGGGGAGGGTAGTGGGGCAGAGTACGGTGCGCAGGGGGAGGTGGGGAGGGTAGTGGGCAGAGTGCGGTGCGCAGGGTGAGGTGGGGAGGGTAGTGGGGCAGAGTGCGGTGTGCAGGGGGAGGGTAGTGGGGCAGAGTGCGGTGTGCAGGGGGAGGTGGGGGAGGGTAGTGGGGCAGAGTGCGGTGCGCAGGGGGAGGTGGGGGAGGGTAGTGGGGCAGATTGCGGTGCGCAGGGGAGGGTAGTGGGGCAGAGTGCGGTGTGCAGGGGGAGGTGGGGGAGGGTAGTGGGGCAGAGTGCGGTGCGCAGGGGGAGGTGGGGGAGGGTAGTGGGGCAGAGTGCGGTGCGCAGGGGGAGGTGGGGGAGGGTAGTGGGGCAGAGTGCGGTGCGCAGGGGGAGGGTAGTGGGGCAGAGTGCGGTGTGCAGGGGGAGGTGGGGGAGGGTAGTGGGGCAGAGTGCGGTGCGCAGGGGGAGGTGGGGGAGGGTAGTGGGGCAGAGTGCGGTGCGCAGGGGAGGTGGGGGAGGGTAGTGGGGCAGAGTGCGGTGCGCAGGGGGAGGGTAGTGGGGCAGAGTGCGGTGTGCAGGGGGAGGTGGGGGAGGGTAGTGGGGCAGAGTGCGGTGCGCAGGGGGAGGTGGGGGAGGGTAGTGGGGCAGAGTGCGGTGCGCAGGGGGAGGGTAGTGGGGAAGAGTGCGGTGTGCAGGGGGAGGTGGGGGGGGTAGTGGGGCAGAGTGCGGTGCGCAGGGGGAGGTGGGGAGAGGGTATTGGGCAGAGTGCTGTGCGCAGGGGGAGGTGGAGAGGGTAGTGGGCAGAGTACGGTGCGCAGGGGGAGGTGGGGGAGGGTAGTGGGGCAGAGTACGGTGCGCAGGGGGAGGTGGGGGAGGGTAGTGGGGCAGAGTACGGTGCGCAGGGGGAGGTGGGGGGAGGGTAGTGGGCAGAGTACGGTGCGCAGGGGGAGGTTGGGGAGGGTAGTGGGGCAGAGTACGGTGTGCAGGGGGAGGTGGGGGAGGGTATTGGGGCAGAGTGCTGTGCGCAGGGGGAGGTGGGGAGGGTAGTGGGGCAGAGTACGGTGCGCAGGGGGAGGTGGGGGAGGGTAGTGGGGCAGTGTACGGTGCGCAGGGGGAGGTTGGGAGGGTAGTGGGGCAGAGTACGGTGCGCAGGGGGAGGTGGGGAGGGTAGTGGGGCAGAGTACGGTGCCAGGGGGAGGTGGGGAGGGTAGTGGGGCAGAGTGCGGTGCGGGGGGGAGGTGGGAGGGTAGTGGGGCAGAGTACGGTGCGCAGGGGGAGGTGGGGAGGGTAGTGGGGCAGAGTGCGGTGCGGGGGGGGGGAGTGGGGGAGGGTAGTCGGCTCAGTTCTTCCCCGCAGGGCTCTGCGGTGACATTGATGGGAACAGAGAACAGTTGTGTCCGCGTGTCCGGCCAGGAAACGGTTAACTCGCGCTGTTCTTTGCACGGCCTTGAACTGTGGTAGTGACGTGATCAATTGCTAAAACACTTACCCCTGACACACACACAGAGAGACACACACACACACACACACACACACAGAGACACACACACACACACAGAGACACACACACACACACACACAGAGACACACACACACACACAGAGACACACACACACACACACACACACACAGAGACACACACACACACAGAGACACACACACACACAGAGACCACACACACACAGAGACACACACACACACAGAGACACACACACACACACACACACACAGAGACACACACACACACACACACACACACACACACACACAAACACACACACAGAGACACACACACACAGACACACATAGACACACAGAGACACACACACACACACACGGAATACAGCACCACAGCCAGCCTCCCCTCTCTCTCTGGGTTCTCTCCCCCCCCCCCACCACTCTCTGGGTCTCTCCCCCCCCCCACCACTCTCTGGGGTCTCTCCCCCCCCTACGCACTCTCTGGGTCACTACTCCCCCCCCACCACTCTCTGGGTCACTACCCCCCCCACCACTCTCTGGGTCACTACCCCCCCCACCACTCTCTGGGTCGCTCCCCCCCCCCCACCACTCTCTGGGTCCACCTCTCTGGGTCTCTCCCCCCCCCCCACTCTCTGGGTCTCTTCCCCCCCCCCCCACTCTCTGGGTCTCTTCCCCCCCCCCCCACCACTCTCTGGGTCGTCTCCCCCCCCACCACTCTCTGGGTCTCTCCCCCCCACCACTCTCTGGGTCTCCCCCCCTCCCACCACTCTCTGGGTCTCCCCCCCCCCCCACCACCACTCTCTGGGGTCTCCCCCCCCTACCACTCTCTGGGTCTCTTCCTCCCCCCCCACTCTCTGGTCTCTCCCCCCCCCCCAATCTCTGGGTCTCCCCCCCCCCCACCTCTCTCTGAGGTCTCCCCCCCCACCTCTCTCTGGTCCCCCCCTCCCCACCTCTGGGTCTCTTCCCCCCACCCCACCTCTCTGGGTCTCTTCCCCCCCCCCCCCCACCTCTCTCTGGATCTCTTTCCCCCCCACCTCTTTCTGGGTCTCTCACCCCCCCCCCCCACCTCTCTCTGGGTCTCTCCCCCCACCCCCCTCTGGATGACTCTCCATCTCTCTGCCTCTCTCCCCCCCCCTCTCTCTGGTCTCTCCCCCCACCCCCCTCTGGATGACTCTCCATCTCTCTAGATCTCTGCCTCCCCCCCCCCCCCTCTCTGTGTCTCTTCCCCTTCCCCCTACCTCTCTCCGTCCCTCCCCCCCTCTCTGGGCCTCTTCCCCTTCCCCCCCCTCTCTGGGTCTCTTCCCCTTCCCCCCCTACCTCTCTTCCGTCCCTCCCCCTCTCTCTGGGCCTCTTCCCTTCCCTCCCCCTCTCTCTGGGCTCTTCCCCTTCCCTCCCCCTCTCTCTGGGCCTCTTCCCCTTCTCCCCCTCTCCTGGGCCTCTTCCCCTTCTCCCCCTCTCTGGGCCTCTTCCCCTTCTCCCCCTCTCTCTGGGCCTCTTACCCTTCCACCCCTCTCTCTGCGTGTCTCCCCATACCTCTCTCTGCGTCTCCCCCTACAACCTCTCCCTCCTCCCCCCCCCACCTCTCTCTGCATCTCCCCGCTCCTCCCCCCACCTCTCTCCCGCTCCTCCCCCCACCTCTCTGGTGGTCTTACTCTCCCCACCCCTCTTTGAGTCTCTCCCCCTCGTCCCCCCACCTCTCTGATGGTCTCGCCTCTCCCCACCTCTCTGGGTCTCCTCCCCTCCCACCTCTCTCTGCATCTCTCCCCCACCTCTCTCTGTCTCTCCCGGCTCCTATCCCCCTCACCCCACCTTTCTGCGTCTCTCCCGCTCCTCCCCCCACCTCTCTGCGTCTCTCCTGCTCCTCCCCCCCACCTCTCTCCCCCCTCCCCCCACCTCTCTGCGTCTCTCCCGCCCCTCCCCCCACCTCCTCCCCCCTCCCCCCCACCTCTCCCCCCTCCCCCCACCTCTCCCCCCACCTCTCTGCATCTCTCCCGCTCCTCCCCCCCCCTCGCCCCACCTCTCTGCGTCTCCTGCTCCTCCCCCCACCTCTCCCCCTCCCCCCACCTCTCTGCGTCTCTCCCGCTCCTCCCCCCACCTCTCTCCCCCCTCACCCCACCTCTCTGCGTCTCTCCCACTCCTCCCCACACCTCTCTTCCCCCTCGCCCCACCTCTCTGCGTCTCTCCCGCTCCTCCCCCACACCTCTCTCCCCCCTCACCCCATCTCTCTGCGTCTCTCCGGCTCCTCCCCCCACCTCTCTTCCGCTCCTCCCCCCTCCCCCCACCTCTGCGTCTCTCCCGCTCCTCCCCACCTCTCTCCCCCCTCACCCCACCTCTCTCTGCGTCTCT
The DNA here is from genome assembly GCF_040206685.1 of Ascaphus truei. Lineage (NCBI taxonomy): Eukaryota > Metazoa > Chordata > Amphibia > Anura > Ascaphidae > Ascaphus > Ascaphus truei. Next base: position 225,039 of record NW_027456902.1, read on the forward strand.
CCCGCTCCTCCCCCACCACCTCACCCCACCTCTCTGCGTCTCTCCCACTCCTCCCCCACACCTCTTCCCCCTCGCCCCCACCTCTCTGCGTCTCCTCCCCGCTCCCTCCCCCCACACCTCTCTCCCCCCTCACCCCATCTCTCTGCGTCTCTTCGGCTCCTCCCCCCCACCTCTCTCCCGCTCCTCCCCCCTCCCCCCACCTCTGCGTCTCTCCCGCTCCTCCCCACCTCTCTCCCCCCTCACCCCACCTCTCTCTGCGTCTCTCCCGCTCCTCCCCACCACCTCACCCCACCTCTCTGCGTCTCCCCCACACCTCTCCCCCTCACCCCACCTCTCTGCGTCTCTCCCGCTCCTCCCCCCACCTCTCTCCCGCTCCTCCCCCACACCTCTCCCCACCCCTCTCTGCGTCTCTCCCGCTCCTCCCCCCACCTCTCTGCGTCTCTCCCGCTCCCCCCCCCCCCCCCACCTCCCTCCCCACACCTCTCTCGTGGTCTCACCTCCCTCCCCCTGCGTCTCCCACACGTGGAATCAGAGTCTCACACACAGTGCAGTATACGTAATAAACTCATGTTTCTACAGAACAAAGCTGATAATATACAAAATATACAACGTCACCAGGCCTGATCTCACACAGGACCCCCCCCCCTGCTCCCCCACCCCAGGGTCCCCCCCAAAAATAACAAAGGCAGAACAAAAACTGTCATATGGGATGTGTGATTACAACATCTTATTAACCCCTTCACTTCCAGAAGAACCTGCAACGCATTGCTAAGCCAGTCACATCAACAATGTAACAACTGCAGTACCCCTGGCTAGATCATATCTGTATGTGTGAGAACATACATACATATACACATTGTGTGTGTATGTATATATATACACACACACACACACACACACACACACACACACACACACACACACACACACACTTGCATGTTTGTGCACATATACACACACTGTGCCCTGTCCTGTTTGTGCAGAACCTAACACCCCCCCCCCCCCCCCCAACAAAAAAAAGGTTTTAAAAGAAGTCATGGGACGTTTTAAAAATGGCCGCCTTCACGAAAGTTCTAAAATAGAAAAAATAAAAAGTATTTTCCTGGCGCTAATCCCGGGGACACTGCCCCTCCCCCCGCTGTGTCCGCTCCGCAGGAGACCCCCAGGGGGCATTGTGGGTAAAATTCAGTTAAAATGATCAAATGACAAAAAAAAAAAACAGATCTCGTGGTATGAAAAAGAATAATGTTTTTATATAGAGCGGAGGCGCTATAAAGAGGCCGAGCGGGGCAGCGAGGATGAATGACATGAAAGCACACGCACATCTATCGCTAGAGAGGGAGCGCGTGTGCGTGCATATGCGCACGCAGACACACACGATTATACCAGCAGCGTCTCTGCCAGAGACCCCCTCGTGCTGTGAAACGCGCTCTGCACATACCGCGGACATACCGCGGACAGCCGGCGGGGGGTTTCTGGCCGGAGACCGTGGGTGGGGTCTGTGTAATACGGAACTTCGTGACGCGGGACTGCGACACTCGCCAACGGTCACACACGCTTAGCAACGCGTTGCAGGGCCGAATCAACGGAGTGAAACAAGAGGTTACATCGAATCTGTGAGGAGTGGGATTTGGGGGGGTAATTATAGGGACTCGTAACCCCCCGTGCTGCTTCCAGAGGGACCCTCAACACGACAATGGCTTCAGTGTTCATCTGGTTGTAAAGGAGACAAGAGAGAGGGGAGGGGGGGAGGGGGGAGGGGGGGAGGGAGGTGAGGGGGGGGGGGATGAGGGGGGCGCTCAGCTCTTTGCCCTCTCCCTGTATAAATAAAACATACTCCCATAAAGGAATAAAAGAACGGAGAGGGTTAACATATATAAAAGTAGCCCCAATAAAATGGCTTTAAAATAAAAAATAAAAATATATATATATATGTACACGTGCCCTCTGGGACTGAACTTGTTCACGAGGAGGCCGGGGGGCGGCGCCGTCACATTTTGCTGACCCTTGGCGTCGTATTTAAAGTGCCACAAATGAACAGGCCACATGTTTTCGGGCTCCAGAGAAAAAATAAAGAAAAAACCAAAAAAAAACAGAACAAGGTCATTGTTACCCTGCGGTGTCCCCAGCACCCCCAATGGGCACCAGAAATGCTACTCGTCCCCCCCCCCCTCTTTTAAACCTTACGAAACAGGCCCGGTTGTTTCCTCTTGGGCGCCAGGAACAGGCATTTGTCCCCTGTCGGGCGCCAGAAACGGGCCATTCGCACCGTCCTGTGGTCACCGTATACATGGCCGCCGGGGCCTACTCGGACCCTGAACCAGGCAGACAGAGAGTCTCGCGCTCGCCGCGGAGCATTTAATTCAGTGTCCCTCGGCAGTTCTCCGTCCCGCACAGGCAGGGGATCTTGTTCTCTTCGATGGGGAACTTGTAGTCGTACGTGATCTCCTCGTTCATTCCGATCGGCTGCTTGGAGTAGATGACTATTTTCTTCTGGGACTCGATGGTGATCACTTTGGCGTAGCAGTTTGGCTGCGGTTGGCGTGGGGGGAAGAGGGAGGCAGGTAAAATAAAGAAGGCGGAACACAACAGAACATGCCAAGGCTACATACACCCAACGTACATACAACCACAAAACCTACGAGACTACACCAAGAAACAGGGATATTGGGGTAAGACGTCCTCACACACATCTATGTGGTGGGATCTTCCCATGACCTGTAGACCCCTCTAGAAAAGACCCGGAGGAGTCACGGGTGGAAATAAGACACTTTGGTCCATGTGATTGTTATTCTTACATTCCCTACAGCTAATAACTCAAATCGATTCCTGGCCCCTGCGTTCCCTGTTCGAACCTCCAACTCCCTAACCCGATGGTCGCTTGCATCTTTCAGAGTCTCTTCCCCTTCCTTCCTCTCTCAATTTCAGATTCCCTGTGCTCCATGTCAACCTCGCCGCTCCCCAAACTCGCCTCAACCCAACCTCGCCTCAACTCAACCTCGCCGCTCCCCAAACTCGCCTCAACCCAACCTCGCCTCAACTCAACCTCGCCGCTCCCCAAACTCGCCTCAACCCAACCTCGCCTCAACTCAACCTCGCCGCTCCCCAAACTCGTCTCAACCCAACCTCGCCCCCTCCCAACATCGGCACGCCGCCACCCAACCTTGCTGCCTCCAACCCAACCTCGCCCCCTCCCAGCCCAACCTCGCCACACCCCCTCCAGCCCAACCTCGTCCCATGCCAACCCAACCTCGCCCCTGCCAACCCAACTGCGCTCCTCCCAACCTCACCTCGCCTCCTCATGACCCAACCTCGCCGACTTGTAACCCAACCTCACCTCGCCGCCTTCCAACTAAATCTCGTCTCCCCCAACCCAACCTCGCCCCCTCCAACCCAACCTCGCAGCTCCCCAAACTCGCTTCAACCCAACCTCGCACGCCGGCTCCCAACCTCGACCCTCTTAACTTCGCCGCATCCTAACTTCGCCGCATCCCAACCTCGCCGCCTCCCAACCCAACCTCGCCGCCTCCCAACCTGGCCCCCTCCCAACCCAACCTGGCCCCCTCCCAACCCAACCTGGCCCCCTCCCAACCAACCTGGCCCCTCCCAACCCAACCTGGCCCCCTCCCAACCCAAACCTGGCCTCCTCCCAACCCAAACCTGGCCTCCTCCCAACCCAACCCAACCTGGCCCCCTCCCAACCCAAACCTGGCCCCCTCCCAACCCAAACCTGGCCCCCTCCCAACCCAACCCGGGCCCCTCCCAACCCAACCCAACCCAACCTGGCCCCCTCCCAACCCAACCCAACCTGGCCCCCTCCCAACCAAACCCAACCTGGCCCCCTCCCAACCCAACCTGGCCCCTTTCCAACCCAACCTGACCCCTTTCCAACCCACCTAGCCCCCTCCAACCAACGGCCGCCTCCCAACCCAACCTGGCCGCCTCCCAACCCAACCTGGCCGCCTCCCAACCAACCTGGCCCCCTCCCAACCTCATCCCAAACCAACCTGGCCCCCTCCCAACCTCAACCCAACCCCGCCGCCTCCCAACCCAACCCCGCCGCCTCCCAACCCAACCTGCCCCCTCCAACCCAACCTCCCCCCTCCCAACCCAACCTGGCCCCCTCCCAACCCAACCTGGCCCCCTCCCAACCCACCTGCCCCCTCCCAACCCAACCTGCCCCCTTCCAACCCAACCTCGCCGCCTCCCAACTCAACCTGGCCCCCTCCCAACCCAACCGCCTCCAACCAACCTGGCCCCCTCCAACCACCTGGCCCCCTCCCAACCCAACCTGGCCCCCTCCCAACCTCACCCCAACCCAACCTCGCCTCACCCCCTCCCAACCCGCCCTCCTGCCACCCGGCCTCGTGCCAACCCAACCTCACCCCCTCCCGCCTCCTCCCAACCTCGCCCCCTCCCAACCTCACCCCCTGCCAACCATCCTCACCTCGCCGCCTTCCAACTCAATCTCGCCTCCCCACCCCCCAACCAACCCCTCCCTCTCCCAACATCACCTCACCGCCTCCCCTCCCAACCTCGGCTCGCCACCTCACCGACTTCCACCCCAACCTCGCCGACTCTCACCCCAACCTCGCCGACTACCACCCCAACCTCGCCGACTACCACCCCAAACCTCGCCGACCTACCACCCCAACCTCGCCGACCCCCACCCCAACCTCGCCACCTCCCACCCCAACCTCGCCGACCCCCACCCCAACCTCGCCGACCCCCACCTCGCCGACCCCCACTCAACCACGCAGACTCCCACCCCAACCTCGCAGACTCCCACCCCAACCTCGCAGACTCCCACCCCAACCTCGCAGACTCCCACCCCAACCTCGCAGACTCCCACCCCAACCTCGCAGACTCCCACCCCAACCTCGCAGACTCCCACCCCAACCACGCCCTCTCCCAACCAAACTTCGCCCCCTCCCAACCAAACCTCGCCCCTCCCAACCAAACCTCGCCCCCTCCCAACCAAACCTCGCCCCCTCCCAACCAAACCTCGCCCCCTCCTACCCCCTCCCACCCCAACCTCGCCCCCTCACACCCCAACCTCGCCCCCTCACACCCCAACCTTGCCAACCCCCACCCCAACCTCGCCACCTCCCAACCTTGGCACGCCACCTCGCCGACCCCCACCCCAACCTCGCAGACCCCCACCTCGCCGACCCCCACCCCAACCTCGCCGACCCCCACCCTCGCCGACCCCAACCAAACCTCGCCCCCTTCCAAACAAACCTCGCCCCCTTCCAACCAAACCTCGCCCCTTCCCACCCTCACCCCCTGCCAACCCATCCTCACCTCGCCGCCTTCCCACTCAATCTTGCCTCCCCCCAACCTCGAGTCCCAACCCCCCAACCAAACCCCTCCCTCTCCCAACATCACCTCACCGCCTCCCCTCCCAACCTCAACTCGCCACCTCGCCGACTCCCACCCCAACCTCGCCGACCCCCACCCCAACCTCGGCTCGCCACCTCGCCGACTCCCACCCCAACCTCGCCGACCCCCACCCCAACCTCCCCACCTCGCCAACCCCCACCCCAACCTCCCCACCTCCCAACGTCGCCGACTCCCACCCCAACCTCGCCGACTCCCACCCCAACCTCGCCCGCTGCAACCTCGCCGACTCCCACCCCAACCTCGCCGACTCCCACCCCAACCTCGCCGACTCCCACCCCAACCTCGCCGACTCCCACCCCAACCTCGCCGCCTTCCAACTCAATCTCGCCTCCCTCCAAACTCACTTCGCAACCCCCCAACCTTCTCCCAACCCAACCTCACCCACTCCCAACCCAACATCACCTCACCCCCGCCCAACCCAGCCACCTCCCATCCCAACCTGCCCGCCTCCCATCCCAACCTTACCGGCTCCCATCCTCACCTCGCCGCCTCGTAACCCAACCTCACCTCGCCTCCCCCCAACCTCACTATGCAACCCCCCAACCAAACCTCGCCCTCTCCCAACCCAACATCACCTCGCCGCCTCCCAACCTGGCCCCCTCCCAACACAACCTAGCCCCAACCCAACCTCGCCCCTCCCAACCCAACCTCGCCTCATCCCGTCCCAACGTGGCCTCCTGCTAACCCAACCTCGCAGCCTCCCAACCAAACTTCGCCTCTCAACCCAACCTTGCACCAACCCAACCTCGCCCTACCTCACCTCGCCTCCTCCCAACCACGCCTCCACCCAACCTCACCCCCCCAACCTCGCTTTGCAACCCCCCAACCTCGCCCGCTCCCAATCCAACATCGCCTCCTCCCAATCCAATATCGCCTCGCCACCCAGCACCTCCCAACCCAACCTCCCCATTTCCCAATCCAATATCGCCTCGCCTCCCAGCACCTCCCAGCCTCTTTCTGCCTCTCTGCCCTCCCGCTTTGCCCTTCTCCCGCTCTGCCCTCCCGCCCGCTCTGCCCTCCCTCCCGCTCTGCCCTCCCTCCCGCTCTGCCCTCCCGCCCGCTCTGCCCTCCCGCCCGCTCTGCCCTCCCGCCCGCTCTGCCCTGGCGCCCGCTCTCACCGTGCAGCAGTGGTTTATAAACCGCGCCAGGTTCCCGCACTTGGTAGCATCTATAATGGTGTCCTGGTCCACTCGGAACAGATAGCTGCTCCCGATGCCCTCCTGGGCGTAGCGTTTCTCTCTCATGTCCGCCACCACCTGTCGGGAGACAACAAGCAGCCAATGAGCGGCGTCACAGAGACACTTCTCCACCGGAGGGACCCGGCGAGGCAGTGCTCGGCAAAGTCACCGTATCCACCACTGCCAACATCCAAGGAATTATTTTCTGTGCATAGTTACATAGTTACATAGTTGATGAGGTCGAAATAAGAAATACGTCCATCAAGTACAACCGAAGCTAAATTTAGACGACCGATACGTTACCTATATGTGTAATTACAGTATATGGATCCAGAGGAAGGCAAACACACAGCCCCAGTGTCATATCATCCCATGATATCTCATAAGGGGAAATAAATTCCTTCCTGACTCCAAGAATTGGCAATCAGATTACTCCCTGGATCAACATCCTTCCCATGTTTACTTATTAGATATATCCCTATATACCTTTCCATTCTAACAAGATGCACAACCTGTTTTGGAACATATCTATTGTATCTGCCATCACAGTCTCCACGGGTAATGAATCCCACATTGTAACTGCCCTTACTGTAAAGATAAGGTTGTGATCTAACACGCTGTAAGGTTGTGATCTAACACACGCTGTAAGGTTGTGATCTAACACGCTGTAAGGTTGTGATCTAACACGCTGTAAGGTTGTGATCTAACACACGCTGTAAGGTTGTGATCTAACACGCTGTAAGGTTGTGATCTAACACGCTGTAAGGTTGTGATCTAACACACGCTGTAAGGTTGTGATCTAACACGCTGTAAGGTTGTGATCTAACACGCTGTAAGGTTGTGATCTAACACACGCTGTAAGGCTGTGATCTAACACGCTGTAAGGTTGTGATCTAACACACGCTGTAAGGCTGTGATCTAACACGCTGTAAGGTTGTGATCTAACACACGCTGTAAGGCTGTGATCTAACACACGCTGTAAGGCTGTGATCTAACACACGCTGTAAGGCTGTGATCTAACACACGCTGTAAGGCTGTGATCTAACACACGCTGTAAGGCTGTGATCTAACACACGCTGTAAGGCTGTGATCTAACACACGCTGTAAGGCTGTGATCTAAAACACGCTGTAAGGCTGTGATCTAGCACACGCTGTAAAGCTGTGAACTAACACAAGCTGTAAGGCTGTGATCTAACACACGCTGTAAGGCTGTGATGTAACACACGCTGTAAGGTTGTGATCTAACACGCTGTAAGGCTGTGATCTAACACACGCTGTAAGGCTGTGATCTAACACACGCTGTAACGTTGTGATCTAACACACGCTGTAACGTTGTGATCTAACACACGCTGTAACGTTGTGATCTAACACACGCTGTAACGTTGTGATCTAACACACGCTGTAAGGTTGTGATCTAACACACGCTGTAAGGCTGTGATCTAACACACGCTGTAAGGCTGTGATCTAACACACGCTGTAAGGCTGTGATCTAACACACGCTGTAAGGCTGTGATCAAACACACGCTGTAAGGCTGTGATCTAACACACGCTGTAAGGTTGTGATCTAACACACGCTGTAAGGTTGTGATCTAACACACGCTGTAAGGTTGTGATCTAACACACGCTGTAAGGTTGTGATCTAACACACGCTGTAAGGTTGTGATCTAACACGCTGTAAGGTTGTGATCTAACACGCTGTAAGGTTGTGATCTAACACACGCTGTAAGGTTGTGATCTAACACACGCTGTAAGGCTGTGATCTAACACGCTGTAAGGCTGTGATCTAACACGCTGTAAGGCTGTGATCTAACACGCTGTAAGGTTGTGATCTAACACACGCTGTAAGGCTGTGATCTAACACACGCTGTAAGGCTGTGATCTAACACACGCTGTAAGGCTGTGATCTAACACACGCTGTAAGGCTGTGATCTAACACACGCTGTAAGGCTGTGATCTAACACACGCTGTAAGGCTGTGATCTAACACACGCTGTAAGGCTGTGATCTAACACACGCTGTAAGGCTGTGATCTAAAACACGCTGTAAGGCTGTGATCTAGCACACGCTGTAAAGCTGTGATCTAACACAAGCTGTAAGGCTGTGATCTAACACACGCTGTAAGGCTGTGATGTAACACACGCTGTAAGGTTGTGATCTAACACGCTGTAAGGCTGTGATCTAACACACGCTGTAAGGCTGTGATCTAACACACGCTGTAACGTTGTGATCTAACACACGCTGTAACGTTGTGATCTAACACACGCTGTAACGTTGTGATCTAACACACGCTGTAAGGTTGTGATCTAACACACGCTGTAAGGTTGTGATCTAACACACGCTGTAAGGCTGTGATCTAACACACGCTGTAAGGCTGTGATCTAACACACGCTGTAAGGCTGTGATCAAACACACGCTGTAAGGCTGTGATGTAACACACGCTGTAAGGTTGTGATCTAACACGCTGTAAGGCTGTGATCTAACACACGCTGTAAGGCTGTGATCGAACACACGCTGTAACGTTGTGATCTAACACACGCTGTAACGTTGTGATCTAACACACGCTGTAACGTTGTGATCTAACACACGCTGTAAGGTTGTGATCTAACACACGCTGTAAGGTTGTGATCTAACACACGCTGTAAGGCTGTGATCTAACACACGCTGTAAGGCTGTGATCTAACACACGCTGTAAGGCTGTGATCAAACACACGCTGTAAGGCTGTGATCTAACACACGCTGTAAGGTTGTGATCTAACACACGCTGTAAGGTTGTGATCTAACACACGCTGTAAGGTTGTGATCTAACACACGCTGTAAGGTTGTGATCTAACACACGCTGTAAGGCTGTGATCTAACACACGCTGTAACGTTGTGATCTAACACACGCTGTAAGGCTGTGATCTAACACACGCTGTAAGGCTGTGATCTAACACACGCTGTAAGGCTGTGATCTAACACACGCTGTAAGGCTGTGATCTAACACACGCTGTAAGGCTGTGATCTAACACACGCTGTAAGGTTGTGATCTAACACACGCTATAAGGCTGTGATCTAACACACGCTGTAAGGCTGTGATCTAACACACGCTGTAAGGCTGTGATCTAACACACGCTGTAAGGCTGTGATCTAACACACGCTGTAAGGCTGTGATCTAACACACGCTGTAAGGCTGTGATCTAACACACGCTGTAAGGCTGTGATCTAACACACGCTGTAAGGCTGTGATCAAACACACGCTGTAAGGCTGTGATCTAACACACGCTGTAAGGCTGTGATCTAACACACGCTGTAAGGTTGTGATCTAACACACGCTGTAAGGCTGTGATCTAACACACGCTGTAAGGCTGTGATCTAACACACGCTGTAAGGCTGTGATCTAACACATGCTGTAACGTTGTGATCCAAAATACGCTGTAAGGTTGTGATCTAACACACGCTGTAACGTTGTGATCTAACACACGCTGTAAGGTTGTGATCTAACACACGCTGTAAGGCTGTGATCTAACACACGCTGTAACGTTGTGATCTAACACACGCTGTAAGGTTGTGATCTAACACACGCTGTAACGTTGTGATCTAACACGCTGTAAGGTTGTGATCTAACACACGCTGTAAGGTTGTGATCTAACACGCTGTAAGGCTGTGATCTAACACACGCTGTAAGGCTGTGATCTAACACACGCTGTAAGGTTGTGATCTAACACACGCTGTAAGGCTGTGATCTAACACACGCTGTAAGGCTGTGATCTAACACACGCTGTAAGGTTGTGATCTAACACACGCTGTAAGGTTGTGATCTAACACACGCTGTAAGGTTGTGATCTAGCACACGCTGTAAGGTTGTGATCTAACACACGCTGTAAGGTTGTGATCTAACACACGCTGTAAGGTTGTGATCTAACACACGCTGTAAGGCTGTGATCTAACACACGCTGTAAGCCTGTGATCTAACACACGCTGTAAGGCTGTGATCTAACACACGCTGTAAGGCTGTGATCTAACACACGCTGTAACGTTGTGATCTAACACACGCTGTAACGTTGTGATCTAACACACGCTGTAACGTTGTGATCTAACACACGCTGTAACGTTGTGATCTAACACACGCTGTAACGTTGTGATCTAACACACGCTGTAACGTTGTGATCTAACACACGCTGTAAGGTTGTGATCTAACACACGCTGTAACGTTGTGATCTAACACACGCTGTAAGGTTGTGATCTAACACACGCTGTAACGTTGTGATCTAACACACGCTGTAAGGTTGTGATCTAACACACGCTGTAACGTTGTGATCTAACACACGCTGTAACGTTGTGATCTAACACACGCTGTAACGTTGTGATCTAACACACGCTGTAACGTTGTGATCTAACACACGCTGTAAGGTTGTGATCTAACACACGCTGTAAGGTTGTGATCTAACACACGCTGTAAGGTTGTGATCTAACACACGCTGTAAGGTTGTGATCTAACACACGCTGTAAAACTCAATAAAATTATTTGAAAAAAAAAAAAAAAAAAATCCCCAAAAATCCACATTTCCAAAGAAACACAGAAACTGCGGCAGACACGGATCCCTCGATATCTCCATGATGCGGCAGGCGGGATATTTTCCCCGCTGGGGGAGCGCTCAGCCCCTATCTGTATTGGGAGTGACAGAGTTGCGTTCTCTCACCTGCCGAATGTTCTGCCCGACGTATTCTATCACCATCTCGTCGGCAGCGATGGGCTCCATGGCGAAGAGACCCCACTCGTGAATGCGACTGCGGCCGAATCGGAGTTTCTTCTTCCGGAACTGGGGGAAGTGGCGAAAGGGCATTAAATATTGGACGCTGCATTGTCCAGCAGCATCCATTGCAACCGCCCCGTCACCCCGAGCGCGTTCCCTCCGCCCCATCACCCCGATCGCGTTCCCACCGCCCCGTCACCCCGAGCGCGTTCCCACCGCCCCGTCACCCCGAGCGCGTTCCCACCGCCCCGTCACCCCGAGCGCGTTCCCACCGCCCCGTCACCCCGAGCGCGTTCCCACCGCCCCGTCACCCCGAGCGCGTTCCCTCCGCCCGTCACCCCGAGCGCGTTCCCACCGATTCGTCACCCCGAGCGCGTTCCCACCGCCTGTCACCCCGAGCGCGTTCCCACCGCCCCGTCACCCCGAGCGCGTTCCCACCGCCCGTCACCCCGAGCGCGTTCCCACCGCCCCGTCACCCCAAGCGCGTTCCCACCGCCCCGTCACCCCGAGCGCGCTTCCACCGCCCCGTCACCCCGAGCGCGTTCCCACCGCCCGTCACCCCGAGCGCGTTCCCACCGCCCGTCACCCCGAGCGCGTTCCCACCGCCCCGTCACCCCGAGCGCGTTCCCACCGTCCGTCACCCGGAGCGCGTTCCCACCGCCCCGTCTCCCCGAGCGCGTTCCCACCGCCCCGTCACCCCGAGCGCGTTCCCACCGCCCCGTCACGCCGAGCGCGTTCCCACCGCCCCGTCACCCCGAGCGCGTTCCCACCGCCCCGTCACCCCGAGCGCGTTCCCACCGCCCGTCACCCCGAGCGCGTTCCCACCGCCCCGTCACCCGGAGCACGTTCCCACCGCCCCGTCACCCCGAGCGCGTTCCCACCGCCCCGTCACCCCGAGCGCGTTCCCACAACGCCCCGTCACCCGAGCGCGTTCCCACAACGCCCCGTCACCCCGAGCGCGTTCCCACAACGCCAAGGCATCCTGCACAGACAGTTCTATGCAAACCTTCACTGCAACAATCACCTTACACCAGGGGTTCCAACCTTTTTTGGTTTGGGAACCATATACTTATATTATGAAATGCTGCCAAACACAGACCCTCTCTTATAGCGCGTCTGAGATAAGATGCATTGTAAGGAACCCCAACTCTCTCTAATAGTGCGTCTGAGATAAGATACATTGTAAGGAACCCCAACCCTCTCTAATAGCGCGTCTGAGATAAGATGCATTGTAAGGAACCCCAACTCTCTCTAATAGTGCGTCTGAGATCAGATGTATTGTAAGGAACCTCAACCCTCTCTAATAGCGCGTCTGAGATCAGATGTATTGTAAGGAACCCCAACCCTCTCTTATAGCGCGTCTGAGATCAGATGTATTGTAAGGAACCCCAACCCTCTCTAATAGCGTGTCTGAGATCAGATTAATTGTAAGGAACCCCAACTCTCTCTAATAGTGCGTCTGAGATCAGATGTATTGTAAGGAACCTCAACCCTCTCTTATAGCGCGTCTGAGATCAGATGTATTGTAAGGAACCCCAACCCTCTCTTATAGCGCGTCTGAGATCAGATGTATTGTAAGGAACCCCAACCCTCTCTTATAGCGTGTCTGAGATCAAATGCATTGTATGGAACCCCAACCCTCTCTAATAGCGCGTCTGAGATCAGGTGCATTGTAAGGAACCCCAACTCTCTCTAATAGCGCGTCTGAGATCAGATGCATTGTAAGGAACCCCAACCCTCTCTAATAGCGCGTCTGAGATCAGATGTATTGTAAGGAACCCCAACCCTCTCTTATAGCGTGTCTGATATCAGGTGCATTGTAAGGAACCCCAACCCTCTCTAATAGCGCGTCTGAGATCAGGTGCATTGTAAGGAACCCCAACCCTCTCTAATAGCGCGTCTGAGATCAGGTGCATTGTAAGGAACCCCAACCCTCTCTAATAGCGCGTCTGAGATCAGGTGCATTGTAAGGAACCCCAACCCTCTCTAATAGCGCGTCTGAGATCAGATGCATTGTAAGGAACCCCAACCCTCTCTAATAGCGCGTCTGAGATCAGATGCATTGTAAGGAACCCCAACCCTCTCTAATAGCGCGTCTGAGATCAGATGCATTGTAAGGAACCCCAACCCTCTCTAATAGCGCGTCTGAGATCAGATGCATTGTAAGGAACCCCAACCCTCTCTATTAGCGCGTCTGAGATCAGATGCATTGTAAGGAACCCCAACCCTCTCTAATAGCTCGTCTGAGATCAGGTGCATTGTACATTCTTTTGCAGCTTCCACAGCTGTCTGTGCACACTCCCATATTAATGGAACAGCGCCCTCTGCTGTTGCACTGCGGACTTGCTGTTACCTTCAGCTGGTTGAGTTTAAGCAGGTCGCTGTCCAGCAGTGAGGACGAGCCGATAGCGCTAAGCAGCCGTCTCTGCTCCGAGCGACGCTCCGACAGCACCCGGTTTGTGCCCTGCGGACGGGAGGGGATAATGAGAGGGACTGCCATATGTGACCAGGTCAGGTCAAAGGTTACCGTGTCACAGTGTCGCTCTGCGGCAGAAGGAAGGGACAGGCCACCATGTGTCACCGTGCCCATGTGTTACAGGTCCCGTGTACCATTGTCACCCCGTCTGTGTCACCGTGCCCATGTGCTACAGGTCCCGTGTGCCATTGTCACCCTGCCCATGTGCTACAGGTCCCGTGTACTATTGTCACCCCGTCTGTGTCACCGTGCCCATGTGCTACAGGTCCCGTGTACTATTGTCATCCATCTGCGTCACCATGCCCATGTGCTACAGGTCCCTTCTGCCATTGTCACCCAGTCTGCGTCATCGTGCCCATGTGCTACAGGTCCCTTCTGCCATTGTCACCCAGTCTGCGTCATCGTGCCCATGTGCTACAGGTCCCTTCTGCCATTGTCACCCAGTCTGCGTCATCGTGCCCATGTGCTACAGGTCCCCTGTCCCATTGTCATCCATCTGCGTCACCATGCCCACGTGCTACAGGTTTCTACCATTGTCACCCCATCTGTGTCACCGTGCCCATGTGCTACAGGTCCCTTCTTCCGTTTTCACCCCGTCTGCGTCACTGTCACCACGTGCTACAGGTCCCTTCTGCCATGTCACCCAGTCTGTGTCACCATGTGCTACAGGTCCCTTCTGCCATTGTCACCCTGCCTGTGTCACCGTGTCCATGTGCTACAGGTCCCTTCTGCCATTGTCACCCTGCCTGTGTCACCGTGCCCATGTGCTACAGGTCCCCTGTACCATTGTCACCCGTCTGTCACCGTGCCCATGTGCTACAGGTCCCTTCTACCATTGTCACCCCCTCTGCGTCACCGTGCCCATGTGCTACAGGTCCCTTCTGCCATTGTCACCCTGCCTGTGTCACCGTGCCCACGTGCTACAGGTCCCTTCTGCCATTGTCACCCTGTCTGTGTCACTGTGCCCACGTGCTACAGGTCCCTTCTGCCATTGTCACCCCGTCTGTGTCACTGTGCCAATGTGCTACAGGTCCCCTGTACCATTGTCACCCCGCCTGCGTCACACTCCCGCGTCAGCTCCGCCGGGCGCTACGTCACTATGCGTTGGGAGGGTCGGGATCGGGGCCTGACCTGCGTGTCGGCGTCCAGCTCCTGCGCGGACACGGGGTAGACGTCCAGGTACTTGTCCTTGTCCTTCTTGCTGATGGCATAAAACCCCTCGCTCCTGGCACAGCCCGTTGGGTGCTCCCGCAGCCCATCCTGCCGGCTCCGCCGACGCTTCGGGTCCGCAATGTTGGTGAGTGAAGGGGCCGTGTTAAGGGAAAGGACGCCGGGACCGAACGCCCCCCTCCCCCCACCATGCGTGTTAGCTTCGCCCGCTGCGAGAGGTCACGCGTGTTTCTGCCGCACGTACGTGCTGCGACTTGCTACTCTTCCCATATAAGAGGAGTGCAATATTATTCAACATTCGCAGCTTAATAGCAAATAACACTGCCACTTGTGTGATCAGTCGCATGCCTCAGCCAGGTCTGCCACCCTGTCCTTCCCCATTAATCTCTTAGCATACAGTGCTAACAAATCTACGTAAGTACCAGCACTCACTGTCTAATAGCTAAATGATGAAAACAGTTGTAATGCAGAATAAACATTTAATAATAAAACGAACCAGAAATAAATCAAATGTGTTTGCAGAAACCAGTATCATCTGAAGAGGTAGTCCCTCGAAACGTCGCCCCCCTAGCATACTTGCCGTTCTCCGTTTTTTGTGTATTTTCCTTGTGTTTCATGTTTTTTCCCCTTTTCCTTTATCACTTTGTGACATGCCCATTTGTGATACTGGTTTCTGCAAACACATTTGATTTATTTCTGGTTCGTTTTATTATTAAATGTTTATTCTGCATTACAACTGTTTTCATCATTTAGCCATTAGATAGTGAGTGCTGGTACTTACGTAGATTTATTAGTACTATACAGGGGAATAAGGGTCCCCTTTTGTTCAGTGCACCCTGCAATTGCATAAATTTAACACTATCAGAGTGCTGTCTATCGTCCCCTTTTACCCTTAGCATACAGTGCTTCCACTGCAGCAAGGGATTCTGGGTAATGGCATACAGTGCTTCCACTGCAGCAAGGGATTCTGGGTAATGGCATACAGTGCTTCCACTGCAGCCAGGGATTCTGGGTACTGTCCATGGTGTCACCTTTCGCTTGTAACCCATTGTAACGTGCTAGAACGTTGCAACAAGCCTACGTGCCGATACCTGCCGCATTGCACATCTTTTCAGCACAGCCTGGGTTAAAGTGTAGAGCCCGCAAGCCTACGCACAGGCAGCTGTTTCACCCTTCTGGGTGTCTCAGCGTGAGGCTGGGGATACTGGCGTTGCAATGTGAAGCTGGGACAGGTTTCACCCGCACACTATATAAGTTATGGTGGGTCAAAAAAAAAAGTGCCAGAAACCCCGCACCGCACCGCGCCCGGCACGGAAAAGGATCACTGGCGAGCACATTCACGGCTCAGACAGCTCTGCAACCCTGCCCTTCCCCATTATCTCCAAGCATACACTGCAGCAAGGGATTCTGGGCAATGACATGCAAATGAGCACACAGTGCCAGCTTTTTACCAACTAGCTTGCCAGAAGCCCCCCCATGTGACGCCGGGAGGAGGCCGCCCAAGGAAGCGCGTTCTAGTGAAGCTACGCCATATTATCCAGTGATTCTGCAGGACGGCAGAGAGAGACTCACTGGGCCATTGGTCTCCTCTGTCACCCCTCCCCCCCCCCACAACCTCCCACGCCCTGCTCAGGATATTGGTGTGATGCACCCAGTGGGTGTCATTTAGCCAGTCGGTGCTGTGGTCCTCCTGCAGGAGTCTCTCGTACATGTCCCTCAGGAAGACCAAGTCCTCCAGGTCCAGCCCCATGTTCCAGATGTCGTACAGGATGGTCATCTGCTCGAACTCGCTTCGCGTCTCGAAACGCGGAGGGGCCGGCGGTGGAAGTGGAGCCGACTCCTGTGCGACCTCAGCTGCCGGGTGGTCACCCACATCATCTCTTCCTCCTCCTCGTCGTCGTCATCATCGTCATCGTCCGAGGTCACCTCCCCGGGCTCGGCTTCCTTCACCTGCTGCCTCCGGCTCTTGCCTCTGGACACCTCGATTGCCGCTTTGGCCAGAGCCCCCTCTGCTTTCCTGGGTGGGGTCAGCTGCATGTCCCCCACCTCCAGCAGCCCTGTCTCGCCCTCCTTCCCAGGTCCCAAACCGCTGCCTATGCACACCACCTCCTCTGGCGCCTCCAGCACAGGCTGCCGGAGGTCCACGTGAAGCAGCTCACAGGGCTTCTCCAGTTCGGCCGCTGCCCCCCGATGCCTCCTGGAGGGGAACTTCAGGGTGGCGAGTGTCGAGTAGTTGTGTTCCAGCAGGATCTGCCTGGTGAAGGCAGAGAGGACTTCCTCCACGGGCTCTGTCCTTTCTGACACGGGCGCAGGATGGACGACCTCCGGCTGCTTCGGTGGCTCCAGGTGGACCTCCTCTTCTGCATCCTCGTCCTCCAAGTCTTCCTCTCCCTCGTCTTCCCTGTGCTCTCCCGGCCAAGCTCGGGGCGGGAAGGATTTCACCAGCGACGCGTGGTCCCAAGGGAGGTTCAACACCGTGAGAGGCTCCGGCTGCTTCTGCGGGGGCGACAGGTCTTTGGCGGGGGGCGGGAGCGGTTCGGGCTCCCGTTTCGGGCTCCTGAGGGTCTCCGGGGTTTGGGGGGCAGGAGCCGGAGGAGCCTCGTCGGCAGGTTTGGGCGACTCCTGTTTCGGCGTGGGCGCGGGGCTGGGTGGGAGCTCGGGGGCAGGTTTCTCCAGGGGCTGGTGATTTGGGGGCTTGATCTCGGGGGCCTCCGGCTCCTCTTCGGGTGGGAAGGGGAAGGACACAGTTTTACGCCTCTTCTTGGGAGGGGGGAGGAGCTGCAGTGGAGGGGACGGAGGGGGGCACGGTTTGGAGACGAGGGCAGAAGGGAGAGGCTCGGAAGGCTCGGTACATGGCTCCTCCGTCACCGCTGGGCCGATAGGCAATGGATCTGTAGGAGGGGGAAAGAGGGAGGGGGAAAGAGGAGGGGGAAAAAGAGGAGGGGAAAAAGAGGAAGGGGAAAAAGAGGAAGGGGGAAAAGAGGAAGGGGGAAAAGAGGGAGGGGGAAAAGAGGAGGGGGGAAAGAGGAGGGGGGAAAGAGGAAGGGGGAAAAGAGGAAGGGGGAAAAGAGGAAGGGAAAGAGGAAGGGGGAAAGAGGAGGGGGGAAAGAGGAAGGGGAAAGAGGAGGGGGGAAAGAGGAGGGGGGAAAAGAGGAAGGGAAAAAGAGGAGGGGGAAAGAGGAGGGGGAAAAGAGGAGGGGGAAAGAGGGAGGGGGAAAGAGGGAGGGGGAAAAGAGGGAGGGGAAAAAGAGGAAGGGGAAAAAGAGGAAGGGGGAAAAGAGGAAGGGGGGAAAGAGGAAGGGGGAAAAGAGGAAGGGGGAAAAGAGAGAGGGGAAAAGAGGAGGGGAAAAGAGGAAGGGGGAAAGAGGAGGGGGAAAAGAGGAAGGGGGAAAAGAGGAAGGGAAAGAGGAAGGGGGAAAGAGGAGGGGGAAAGAGGGAGGGGGAAAAGAGGGAGGGGGAAAAGAGGAGGGGGAAAGAGGAGGGGGGAAGAGGAGGGGGAAAGAGGAGGGGGAAAAGATGAAGGGGAAAAGAGGAAGGGGGAAAAGAGGAAGGGGAAAGAGGAGGGGGGGGAAGAGGAGGGGGAAAAGAGGAAGGGGGAAAGAGGGAGGGGGAAAGAGGAGGGGGAAAGAGGGAGGGGGAAAGAGGAAGGGGAAAGAGGAGGGGGAAAAGAGGAAGGGGAAAAGAGGAAGGGGGAAAGAGGAAGGGGAAAGAGGAAGGGGAAAGAGGAAGGGGAAAAGAGGAGGGGAAAAGAGGAAGGGGAAAGAGGAGGGGGAAAAGAGGAAGGGGAAAGAGGAAGGGGAAAGAGGAAGGGGAAAAGAGGAGGGGAAAGAGGAGGGGGAAAGAGGAGGGGGAAAAGAGGAGGGGAAAGAGGGGAAAGAAAGAAAAACAAGGTGAAGAAAAATGAGAACAACATTAACCCGGCAGGGACATTTGACGACTTTTGGGGCGAGATTGGACAGTTTTGGGGCTGGCACGTTACTAGTATGTACAGGGAGCAGTAACACGTGTAATACGGAGGGAAGATCCAATCGGACACAAAATAAGTTGTGTACAGCAAATAACGCCCCAACCCCCCAGCCAGGTCTGCCACCCTGCCCTTCCCCATTATCTCTTAGCGTACAGTGCTTCCACTGCAGCCAGGGATTCTGGGTAATGACATGCAAATGAGCACAGCGTGCCACTCTTGGCTTCATATTCATTGTAACATGGATCCCCTGGAAGCGCCTGCCTGCCGTGTTACACAGCTTGTTCAGCACAGAAGTGCAGAGCAAGTAACCTACTCACAGACAGCCTTTTCAACCTTTTGGGCCTTATCAGTGTGAGGCTGGTTGCTGGCTATGCAACGTGAAGCAGGTAGCGGGTATAACCAGTCGCATGTTATGGAGGATAACAAAAACCCTCCACTATACAGCAAGAAAACAGCCGGCTGGTGAGCACGGGGGGGAGGGGGAGGTGCAGAGGGGTATACTAGGTATACACGTGGGGTCCTCGGGGGGTACTCACCCGGGGTCTCCGGCTTGATGACTGGCTCGGGTTCCTCGGGGAGCGGGGCGGGGCTGGGCGGCCGCAGGAGGAGATCCAAAACGGCCGGAGGTTCTGAGCGCGCGTCTGGTTCTTCCTCCTCATCGTCGGAGGAAGCGGGAGAGGAGGGAGTGGAGGACGACGACGACGACGACGATGAGGAAGAAGAGGAGGAAGAGGAGGAGGAGGAGCTGCTGTCTGACTCGCTGGAGCTGTCGCTGTCCTCGTCTGACCCGATTTTGGAAGAGAGTTTACGGAGGGGGAGACGTCTTCTGGGGAGGGAGAAGACAGGGGAAGAGGGAAAAGACAGGGTAGGGGGTGATGGGGGAAGAGAGAGGGTGAAGGGGGGGGGGGAGAAGAGAGAGGGTGGAGGGGGGGGAGAAGAGAGAGGGTGAAGGGAGGGGGAGAGAAGAGAGGGTGAAGGGAGGGGGGAGAAGAGAGAGGGTGAAGGGAGGGGGGAGAAGAGAGAGGGTGAAGGGAGGGGGGAGAAGAGAGAGGGTGAAGGGAGGGGGAGAAGAGAGAGGGTGAAGGGAGGGGGAGAAGAGAAGGGTGAAGGGAGGGGGGAGAAGAGAAAGGGTGAAGGGAGGGGGGAGAAGAAAGAGGGTGAAGGGAGGGGGGAGAAGAGAGAGTTTGAAGGGAGGGGGCAGAAGAAGAGGGTGAAGGGGGGAGAAGAGAGGGTGAAGGGAGAGGAGAAGAGAGAGGGTGAAGGGGGGGGGAGAAGCGAGAGGGTGAAGGGGGGGAGAAGGGAGAGGGTGAGAGAAGGAGAAGACAGGGAAGAGAGAGGGAGAAGACGGAAAGAGAGAGGGAGAAGACGGAAAGAGAGAGGGAGAAGACGGAAGAGAGAGGGAGAAGACGGAAAGAGAGAGGGAGAAGACGGAAAGAGAGAGGCAGAAGACGGAAAGAGAGAGGGAGAAGACGGAAAGAGAGAGGGAGAAGACGGAAAGAGAGAGGGAGAAGACGGAAAGAGAGAGGGAGAAGACGGAAAGAGAGAGGGAGAAGACGGAAAGAGAGGGAGAAGACGGAAAGAGAGGGAGAAGACGGAAAGAGAGGGAGAAGACGGGGTAGGGGTGATGGGGAAGAGAGGTTGAGGGGGGGAGAAGAAAGATGGTGAGGGGTGGAGAAGAGAGAGGGTGAGGGGGTGGAAGAGAGAGGGTGAGGGGGTGGAAGAAGAGAGGGTGAGGGGGGGGAAGAGAGAGGGTGAGGGGAGAGAGAGGGCGAGGGGGGGAAGAGAGAGGGTGAGGGGGGAGAGAGAGGGTGAGGGGGGAGAGAGAGGGTGAGGAGGGGAAGAGAGAGGGTGAGGGGGGAAGAGACAGGGTGAGGGGGGGAAGAGACAGGGTGAGGGGGGGGAAGAGACAGGGTGAGGGGGGGAAGAGAAAGCGTGAGGGGGGGGGAAGAGAAAGCGTGAGGGGGGGGAAGAGAGAGGGTGAGGGGGGGAAGAGAGAGGGTGAGGGGGGGGGAAAGAGAGAGGGTGAGGGGGGGGGAAGAGAGAGGGTGAGGGGGGGGAAGAGAGAGGATGAGGGGGGGGAAGAGAGAGGGTGAGGGGGGGTGGAAGAAAGAGGGTGAGGGGGGGAAGAGAGAGGGTGAGGGGGGGAAGAGAGGGGGAGGGGGGGAAGAGAGATGGCGAGGGGGGGGAAGAGAGAGGGTGAGGGGGGAGAGAGAGGGTGAGGAGGGGAAGAGAGAGGGTGAGGGGGGAAGAGACAGGGTGAGGGGGGAAGAGACAGGGTGAGGGGGGGGAAGAGACAGGGTGAGGGGGGGGAAGAGAAAGCGTGAGGGGGGGAAGAGAGAGGGTGAGGGGGGGAAGAGAGAGGGTGAGGGGGGGGGGAAAGAGAGAGGGTGAGGGGGGGGGAAGAGAGAGGGTGAGGGGGGGTGGAAGAGAGAGGGTGAGGGGGGGGGAAGAGAGAGGGTGAGGGGGGTGGAAGAAAGAGGGTGAGGGGGGGAAGAGAGAGGGTGAGGGGGGGAAGAGAGGGGGAGGGGGGGGAAGAGAGATGGCGAGGGGGGGGGGAAGAGAGAGGGTGAGGGGGGGGAAGAGAGAGGGAGAGGGGGGGGGAGAGAGGGTGAGGGGGGGAGAGAGAGGGTGAGGGTGGAAGAGAGAGGGTGAGGAGGGGAAGAGAGAGGGTGAGGAGGGGAAGAGAGAGGGTGAGGGGGGGGGAAGAGAGAGGGCGAGGGGGGGGAAGAGAGAGGGAGAGAGGGGGGAAGAGAGAGGGAGAGGGGGGGAGAGAGGGTGAGGGGGGGGAGAGAGAGGGTGAGGGGGGAAGAGAGAGGGTGAGGAGGGAAGAGAGAGGGTGAGGAGGGGAAGAGAGAGGGTGAGGAGGGGAAGAGAGAGGGTGAGGAGGGGAAGAGAGAGGGTGAGGAGGGAAGAGAGAGGGTGAGGAGGGGAAGAGAGAGGGTGAAGGGGGAAGAGAGAGGGTGAGGGGGGAAGAGAGAGGGTGAGGGGGAAGAGAGAGGGTGAGGGGGGAAGAGAGAGGGTGAGGGGGGGAAGAGAGAGGGTGAGGGGGGAAGAGAGAGGGTGAGGGGGAAGAGAGAGGGTGAGGGGGAAGAGAGAGGGTGAGGGGGGGGAAGAGAGAGGGTGAGGGGGGGAAGAGAGAGGGTGAGGGGGGAAGAGAGAGAGGGTGAGGGGGGGGAAGAGAGAGGGTGAGGGGGGGAAGAGAGAGGGAAGAGAGAGGTTGAGGGGGGGAAGAGAGGGGTGAGGGGGAGGGGGGGAGAGAGAGGGTGAGGGGGG